>NW_006799968.1:337629-410561 GCF_000485575.1 Poecilia formosa | reverse complement strand
AAAAAACAGACATGGTCAATATCCTGTCATTAAAATGCTTCAAACACCTCGGTATGACCTTAAACCTTCAACAATCGGTAACCTGCAATCAATGTGAGCAGCACATGGATAGGATTTCACCCAAAAAACACCCCCGTGGTTTGGGAGCCGTGTAATTTAAAGCCTCTGGTAGAACCGGGGGCCACGCTCACGTCGACAAAAAGCTCACCAATGGGGATTTACGGAGCAGGACCCACATGTTGTAAGGCGACTCCGAGGCAGGCCGTTTAAATTTAGTGTTTATTTATTTATTTTAAATCAGGTGTCAGAATCTGATGTTGTGCGTTAGGAGCGGCTTGGTCACCATGGATCTGACCTACCAGTTGTTACGGTGAAGCCACATGAGCAAAAGAGAAGAGAACCCACCCCACTCCGCTTGATCACATTAGCCAAAAAGAAAAAAGAAAATCACTCAGACTTCCTTCCGTTTTCACTTCATCTGACTGGATTAGCTAGGAGACGCTAATTTAGAAGTGCGTTTAGAGGGGGCGAACGGAGATGTAAACCCAAGACGAGGAAAACCGAAAGAAAACGCACAAAAACACGCGGGCGGCGGTAATGGTCTGTGCTCAGCGTGGCCAAAAAAAAAAAAAAGGAAGACGGCTTTTTGACAAGTTTCTCTAACAGTTGCATGCTTGAATAAATACAAACATTTACGCACAGAAAGGGGTTAGAAGCCTATATATTACAGCAGAACAATACATGAGCCCAAGTTTTACACTGTTCACAGGAAAAACAATCAGGGTGAAAGAAGTGCAGTAACTGAACAAACCCGATCGCTCGCTGATGTGGCTTCACCGTTTTAAGTGGATGCGACTCCTTTCATGGTGAAGGGGACCAAAAAAAACCCAAACGAAACACATTTAAAAGAACTAAACAAAAGCATGACTGAACCCGGCGTCAGACACCTCCGAAGATGGACACACAATGATATGAAAGAGAGTTTAGAGAGAGAGAGAGAGAAAAGGAGACACGAATAGTGTTGGTTTGTTTCTCCATGAGGTGTGTTCGCTGAAACATGACGGCATCATCCCTGAAACTAAATGCGAGGTGTTCCTTTAAGAAACAAAACAAAAACAAAAGCCGAAAAAACTTGAAGTGATGACGATGAAGATGGGAGAACTTCACTCTCAGGCTCTTAAGTCTCTGAAGAAAGCAGCTGTTACCATCCTCCCCCTTCCTCTCCCCTAAACATAGCCGAACATTTGTCAAGTTAAGGATATACTGTTGTTTCACGGCGTAACTGCAAAGCCCGTCTTTAGTTGAGTCGACGCCGCTTTCCCTCCCTCCTACCCCTCCCAAGTACCCCAAATTCAACCCGCCAAGTTCTTTTCTGTGTGACAAAACAGAAACAATGCAGTCTGAAAACAAAAAATGAAAAAATTGAAAAGAAAACACGGAAAGCTGTTCTGGCAGTCTCTTTTTGCATTGTATTTGTCGACAGTGCAAAGACTAGGTATTCAGCGGGTCGGCGTTTCCTCTGCGGGAAGGGGCAGAGCGATGGCTTTGAACCTGGGTTATACTCTTAAGTCGTGTTACAGTCCTCGGATCAGAGAATTTGGGGTCTGTCGTGAGGAGAAGAAAAAAAAAAAACCAAAAACAACAAAAACAGCAACAACATTCTGCCTTGCCTTGGGGCAGAGAAACTAAAAAATAAAAGATAGAAACACCATTCAACTGATGTCTAAAAGGCAACAACCAGAGGATGTTGCTCTCATGTGAGCCAGTCACATGAATCTCTGCAGGGTTGAGGTGTGACGGTCAGGTTTCCCTACGAGAGAGACGCACAAAAAAACTGTTAATTACAGGTTACTGGTCTTAATCATTAAGATAAGGTCCTCAAGATATCTGAGCAACTATATGATCTCAATAAGATTCCAAATATACAGAGAGAGAGACATTTAATGACTAATTTATTGGAATTGGCAAACAGTTTAAAACGAGAAAAAAAAAAAGTCAAAGTTATTATTTCATTTAACTTTACAAGCATGTTAACATGTTAAAAGCATAGAATACAGTCGGGTATTTTTAATTTTTATTTTTTTGTATGTATTTAACCTTGTTGAGAAGTCAGACATGTCAGTTTTTTGACTGAGTTTTACCATTTTATTTTGTTTTCAATAAAATGTCACTTTCTAGAGATTATGAGGTAATGCTCAAGTTTCAAATTCATGTTGCTGAACTGATTTCTAAAGTTGGTACAGAAGAAACAAAAAGAGCCAGAGCTCAGCTATGCATACTTTACAAGGAAGCAAATAAGTTGGTTTTCAATCCGACATAGTTAATTTATACAGAATCAATTACCAACTAATTTTATCTGGTTGCATTTAATAGGACAGGCAGGTCCAACTCATGTCCACTTACATAGAATCCAATGCAGTTCTTTATTATGATTTATTTTTTTTGTCAAATGTTTGCAAATTATGTTTTTTTTTTCGTATGTTACTTTGTGTAACTTTTGATACCCCACTGAAGAAAATTGTTTTAAACATAATAAAAACAAAACATTTGTTTTTCTTGATTTCAAAAAAAGCAGTAGGTAAAAACGTGGTGCTGCTGAAGTGTCGTGCCTTTTTACAGAGCTGTGACTCCTTTAAATACATAATCATCAAAATTCTACAATATCCTGTTCAGGATTCCCACAATCATCTCCCAAAATGTTCCCTCACACCATAATAACCTCTTGGAAAGCATTTCTGCTGAAGGGACACATGAATCACACCGTCCTGACAAGTAATTTATCAGATTTGATGTAATTTCACAGAGCTGCCACCAGAGGTCGTCGCAGGCCGCAGCAGCTGTGCGTCTCTGCGGCATCTTCAACATCTCTATTATAAACACTGTGATCCACTTGTCCTCAGAGGACCTACTTAGGGTGGATGAGCTGAGAGGCTAAAAGCTGCGCTGCATATTGTGCTCGACTGCAGCAGAGAGACGAGAGCTTTGTTTGGACACAATTTAGCTTCTCTGCAGATTGCTGCCTTTGAGCCGACAGCATAAATGTAATTGAAGAGTGCAGCGTGACGCCCGAGGGTGTTCCACTCAAATAAACCCTGGACAAAGAAACGCTATTTATTTCTTTCTACAGCACAGATATCTGGGCCAGAAATCATCTCAGCCATTACTGTTTTAAACTGGAGCATTTCTGAGCCACCTGTGCTTTTCTGATCTGCAGTCAAGGGAGCTTGTGTTGAGTTTCAGTGTTAGAGGTACTTTGCCTACATCTAATGAAGTGGAAACTGTTTAGTATTATGGATTCCCACCACTTAAAAAGTGATCAGGCACCAAATCGGGGTGTAGTGATGGGCTTAGACATGAACCTTCAGAGTCACATAAAGACACTTAAAAAAATCGGCCTTGTATCACCTGAAGAACGTTTCCAGGAGTAAAGGACTATTATCCTAGTGATATTTAGAGAAACTCATCCATGTGTTTATCTTTAGTCACACTGATTACTGCAACACTGTCTTCACAAATCTGCCTAAAAAAAAAAAAACAATTCCTGTTCTAGCTGATCCAAAACGGTGCTGCTCAAGTTCTCACTAAAACCAGGAAGACTGAGCACATAAACCCAGTTCTAAAGCCCTTACACTGGCTCCTGGTAGCTCAGAGAATAGATTTCTTTACAAACTATTGTTTTATAAACTAAACTAAGTTCCTTTAAATCAAGAGTAAAGACCCACCTACTTAGAGTTGCTTTTGAGCCACAATAAATGGAACATTGAACAACATAATTGAGGTGCGTTGAAGATTTAAACCACTTGACAAAATGCGATGTCTGTTATGGAGTCACTGTAGCTTCTGATGTGTTTATGGTGTTTTTTTTTTGTTTTCGTGATGTGAAGCCTCATTGCTGAAATGTGCTTTGCAAATAAGTCAGATCGACTGATTGGTCTGGGTTCATTGTTTACAGTCCAGGATGACTGTGGACAGGCGTACCTGTGGCATAGGACAGGTCATATTGCCCTGAGAGCAGCGGGTATGCCAGGTGGTGGTGAGAGGGCATGATGCGCTGGGACGGTGACGAGCGCGGTCGGTCCACGTCCCTGTCTCTGTCCCTCTCACGCTCGCGTTCCCGCTCCCTGTCGACGGCGGCTCCCCGGTCCTGGTCCCGTTCTCTGTCGTGGGGCGGTTTGTCGCCCACCGTGGGGGATTTGCTCTTGTACTGGCTGACGTGGTGATGCAGGATGTCCAGGGCTTTGGAGTCCGTTGCCGTTTTAGTGACCGTGGGGCTAGCGCGGGATTTCTCGCTGCCTTCGTCGCCTCCCGCCATTTTACTCCCGTAAGTAGAAAACGGGTAACTTCCAGATAGGTAACCTGCGAGGGGAAAATGTCATTTTGACAAGCAGATTTGGATACATTTAACGTTTACCACCTACTCTTGACCTTATATTTTGGGTTGTATACACCACAGCTACCATGAATGTCATCATATTAATCTAATGTATATAATCCACTATTCTCTTAAATATTTTGATAAAAAATTAATAGAGGTGTAGACTCTGTTAAAACATGGTTTAATTCCAGACCAACCACTTAAAAATGTCTTAAATACAGAGCAGCCACAAGAGCTATGCCCCGTTTTTTATTTGCATTCACACTGGCAGAGGAAAGCTCTGACGTTAGCCACTGGATGAGGATAATATTCATAAAAAGAGCAAAGTTCACTACCAGAGCTCACTACAGTAGAAGTGAAGGGTCTGTTGTGAATAAAAGAAGTAAGAGTTTACAGAAGAGGTAGTATGGATGTGTGTTTCTGGAGCACGTGGTTTAAATTACAAGGAGTGCCAAGAAGCTAAATTACCCCAGAGCTACATTTTCATTACGCTGCAGCAGCTGAGAGAAGGGCAGCTAAGAAAATCACCAGTGTAACTTTAGCGCTTAACTTGCAACCAAGTGCCTGAAGGAGTTGTTGAAGATGGAATATCAAAGGATACTTTATGAGTTCAAAATCAATTACGCAATACATCGTTTTGCCTGTACCACACACTGTAAAGGTCACACTGAATTGTTTCTTGGTGGAACCAACTAGGGCCTTCAGCCGTGGGTAGTTTTTCTCCCAGAATCAGATTTGCCATCTTGTTGTGTTAGGTGGTCAGATGCCCCAGGTGTGGGCTTTAAGAACATAATAGAGTTGTATTTTTTTCGAGGTGTCACTCATTGTCAATCTGTTTCTTCCATAAACTTCAGTGAACGTAATTAGTGTCTTGTGCTCAATAATTTTTAATCGAACTATTAATGCAACGACAATGCTCACATACAACTAACGAAGACTCGATGAAAGATTTCAACTCTGTTTGCTAACATGTAAATAATTTAATAACCATAATGTTGTTAAGCAAGATGACATTTATGGACCCATTTAACTGTTTTTAACGACTCTGGATAAACTTTGGCAATAGATCAAAATACTTAATTATTTTCTCAAAGACACCAACGGACAATGAATCACAAACTATTTTAAAAGACCAATCTTGTTCAATTTTCACTTGTTTTAGATTTTCAGTTAAATCTACCCAAAAAAAAACATAGAAATATTGTAATGTATAGTTTCACAGGCCATTATTTTCAATTTAGTGCTTGTTGAAAATAGCAGTGTGAAAAAAAATCTGATTACATAGCCTTAAATCATACCGTGATATTGGTATGCTTTAGAGTCAGACACTTAACCATCTTAGGTTAATGGAGAAAATAAAAGGAAAATACATACATTACCTGAATAAATACAAATAAAATCTTAGTAGTTCAGACTTTTTACAGCTCACCGCATTTGGATGAAATCTTAAATCATACCTGGGTAATTCTGCATCATGACCGAAGACATGCCCCTGTATCCTGGGTGGTTGGGATCATAGCCTTGTCCATAGGGGTATCCATGCATGTACGGCAAGTAGCCTTGGTGCTGTGCTAGTTGTGACGAGAACTGCATGTGCGGGTTAGAACGAGAGTCTTTGCTCATGGCTCGATGGTCCTCGGCACTGATTCTGGGATCACTGCCGTCTTTTCCATCCTCCTTGGGTCCACTTTGACCATCCTTTGGCCGGACCCTTTCTTCCTTTATTTTCCGATCCCTTTCCCTTTCGTCTTTCCTCCGATGCTGTTGTTGCTGGTGTTCATCCTCTAGTTGGAGTTTCTGGCTCTCGGGATACGGCTGAGGGCAAGAAAACATGTCAGCACAAATCTGAATAGTGACCTTAAAATACCAAAACATTTTTGCTATGAGTTATTCAACGGTACTACCTGTCTGTACCACATGGGCTGTTCCATCCCTGCCTGGCCTCTGGACTCGAGAGCTTGCAAAGAGTCTTCCTTTCCATGGTGACCCCCTTCAGTCAGTTTCATCTTCAGCCCCTCAGTTTGCTGGGACTTTGGATCCTCCCCCTTTATGCTTCCAATAGACTTGGAGGACAGCTCAGAAGGCGAGTCTCTGGATTTGCTTGGCGGCTGTGATATCTTTCCAAGATCTGACTGACTCGGGGCTTTGGAGAGGCTTGGTGGCATTGGGCTCTTTTGTTTCCACTCCTCCTTCATGGAGGCTTCTCGCTCCTTCATGACAATGTCCGACTTCTTCTCAGCAGCTCGATGCTGTTCAGCCATCTGCCTCTGCCGCTCCTCATACTGTTGCCGGTAGGCTGGGTTGGTGTTCATCAAGTGGTTATGGTAGGCTTGATCAGGGCTGTACGCATACGGGGGAACATATGCATACTGGTTGTAGTACAGAGGCTGCATGTACATGTTTGACCGCTGCTGGATGACCGAGGGCTGTTGTTGCTGTTGGCCAGCAACACTGAGGTCAGGTTTTCGCTCTTCATGAACTTCAACCTTTACTTTCTCCTCAACTTGATCATGTTCATCATCTCTTTTGATCTTAGCCTGACCTTCAGCCACTGGTGCAACTGGATTTGGGCCGCTGGGACTGGGGTTTACATAGTTAGGAGAGTAGTAAGGCTCGTAACTGGTATAATAAGGGGAATCTTTGTTGGGTGTCTGATTTGGAAAGAGTGCTTTTTTGACGCTTTCCCTGATGGTTTGGTCATCTGTCCTGACTTTGACACCCTCTGGTTTCCCTTCACCATCCTCCCCAGCATCTGAAATGTCTGAATAGGCTGGGCTATTGGTTTTGACTGAAGAGTTGTCAGCACCATTCTGGTTTACCACATGATGTGGTGTGAGAGGTTGTGGCATACCAGTGCCATCTATCCGACTGGCAACACCTATAGACGGACTTGGCGCATTGTCAGAAAAGCTGTAAATTTTGTCAGCCTCTGCCTTGATGCTGGCCAAGCGACTCTGATGGGGGTCTGAGGAACCGTTGAGGAGACCTTCTCCCTTGTTCCCTTGATCACAAGGCTCAGAATATGGAAGCTTTGCTTCCTCTAATTTTCCACCCTTTCCCGGAGGCTTGGGACTATCAGCGTCCTTTAGACCATCCTTTTTCTTTTTGTCCTTCTTCTTCTTGTCTTTGGAACTACTTGAAGCTGGATCTCCAATAGCTGGGGGTTTAGGCTGTGTTCCTCTCATTTGAGGGCTCTTGGGGATTCCCTGAAGCATTGGGGCTAGTCCTGGGGAGGAATTTGGGTTTCCAGGTGGAAATGGATACATTTGTTGGGATCCTGGTGGTCCAGGGCCAACAGGACGTGGCGACTTCAAGTTTTTCTGGGCAATTTTATCAGTTTTTGTACCAGTGTTAGCCTTCTTAGACTTATCTGATCCTCTTTTATCATCTATGCCATCATTACTAGCCTCATCAGTAAGGCATGGCCCATCTTCACAGCCATCCATCGGTGCACCTCCTGTGTCTGGATCTGCCTCAACTATTTTCTTTTTACTCTGCTTTGAACCAAACTTTCCAGGAGAAGGAGAAGGACTTTGTGCATCAAAGTTTCTGCCTTTTGGAGTAACTGAACGTGCTGGGGACAAAGATCCTTTCTGGGAGATAGATGCTCCATTACAGTTTCCCGGTTCAGGGTGGAGAGTTGAGTCCTCGCCATATTCACTGTCTCCATCCAAGTCCAACTTTATGTCATCATCATTGTGAGCACGGGTTTGGTGGTACTTCAGTCCATTGATGTGCTTGTATTTTTTGTTGCAGTTGGGATGGGGACAGTCTATAAGAACCGGAGATGGACAGCTGCGATCAAGTGGCGGTGGAAGTGATTCCGTCTTAATAGAAGGGATAGGGAGACCTGCGGCTCCCACGCCTCCATTGTTGGAGTTTGTCCGCATTCGTTTGTTGCCTTTGGTGTCCTCTGAGCTGGAGTTGGGCTCCATGTCAGAGGCAGGTTTGGTCTTGCGTTTTCCAGCCGAAGAAGGGCTGGCTTTGATGTCCTCCGTGTTGCTGTTTGGAGGGGTGCGGCGCTCTGATGGCGTCTGGCTGCCCCTCCGGCCCTTGGTGTTTGAGGCGGCACGCGTCTTGTTGTTGGTGGTGCCCTTGTTGTCAGATGAGTTGCTGTTCTCATTGATCGGTGTGTTGCTGTTCGGTCTCATTCGCTTACCTCGACCGCGACCATTCCTCATTTCCAGATCACTTGTGGGTGATTCACAAAATCTGCAGTTGTAAGTAAGAAAACGTGTTTGAGTTAGTTATAGGAAATACATAAAACTACACAATTATTTTGTTTGCTGTTTCCATCACGGAGAGCAGTTTTAATTGCACTGTTGCTGAAATGTGCTATACAAATGAACTTGCCTTGATTTAAATATGTGCAAAAATGTAATATTAATTTTAAAAAATTCCAACAATTAGGGGTGCACCAATAAATCGGCCCTAATTTCCTTAATATCGGGTGATCGGCCAATACTTTTAGAAACTGATCCTATTTAAGGCCTGAAAACTGTCCCCGTTTGCTCTGCCATGAGAGAGGGAAGACTGACAGACTCCGCCCACCTGATCATGTCTGCACATGCATTTCAACTATATTCACTCTGCTGTTTAAAAAAAAAAATCAGCATTGGCCAAAATCAGATTTGGAAGGCTTTTTAAAGATTTGTTATCGGCCATTAAGCTGCAATCAGTGCACAATTACAAACAATTTATACTTTTATTAGTTTGGCAATAGACAAAAAAAACCTGGAGAAATGCTTTTGTTTTACAGAATGTTTTAGTTTTTAGTATCTTTTTTACTTAAAGTAATACAACTTTTCCTTTTGCAATCAATGCTGGACAATATTTCAGCTGGAAATTCTAAGGATAATCATAACACAACTAAAGCTCGTGTCAAGCTCTCAATAAAGGCAGGTTTTACGTATTTTGACCTAGATTTAGTAGGTTTATACATTTAAACATGTTTTTTTTTTTTTTTAAGAAAACTGTGGAACCAAAATGTGGAAATCTACATTTCTGGAGTATTTCTGTAACCATAGTTTTCTAAATATTTAAAAGGCATGTGAAATTCCAGAATATAAAAGATTAGTCACTTCCCTTTGTTTAATAAAGCCACAGAATTTGACATTCTTTCATAAGAAAAAATAACTAATATGCAACAATAAAACTAAGGCTTATTTTACATAACTCTGCAGTTGTGAAGAGAGATGTAAACCCTGTTCCTCTGAACATAATATCCAACATCTCTTACACAAATAAGCCTGTCAACAATAAACAGCAAATTAATACTATATGAATAAATAGTTGCGAACACTCTAGCTCCTTTCTCATCAAAACACAAAGCCATTCAGACACTTAAAATAGCAGTGTGGGATTATCTCCCCATAACAGTAACCCAATTATCTTTCTGCACAGCAGTGAAGGTTAGCAGTCTGTGACAAAGTCAAACCCAGGGCTGCTATGACTCACAGCTTCCTCTACAAGTCTCTCTAAACAATTTCAACCCCAGCAGGGGATGTGAATACATCCGCAGTCTGACAGTGGTGCAGGAATTTAGACCAATTACAAGCCCCCGTTTATATCCAGTGTGTTGAAAGATTTCTGAATAATTTATAGTGGGTCCTTAATGCAGTCATGCTGCAAACTGTAAGACAATCTCGGAGCAAATGCACCCAAGCAGACCTTATAAACCGAGTGCCACAGTGATACATTAGTGGGATAAAGCATCTACTTGTTTTCCATTAGCACTGATTTAATCTTGATTTTTTTTTCTGGTGCACTTAAGATGCCCATTTGAATTCCAGACTTTTATTTACATTTAGATACAGTTTTTTTTGTTGTTGTTGTTGTTTCTAAAGCAGGTGTTTGGTAATGTAACACCGCCATTTTACAAATCCTGCTTATTTTGCATCCATTATGTTTGGGGAGGATTTGTAGACACAAGACCACATAAATACCCTCATGCTACTGCCATGAGGTTGATGTTAGAAATGGCAGCCTTTGTGATAGAGAATGCTATCCAGTGTTGGGGAGAAAAAAAAAAAAAAAAAGCTCTTAGTCCAATAATTGGATTCTGCAATCTGGCTTGTTAGAGTAGCTTTCTATTTCCACTGCTGCCTCCTGAGACATCAGCTGCTTGCCAATGAATCCTGTTTCTCCAGGCTCAACATAAAGACTAACATGCACTCGGTGGTCCGGCGGCGCACTGGCAACTCATTGCATTAAGCTGTTGCTGCTACAGCAGATTCATATCACACGCGATATGAAAAGGTTAAGAGGCTTTGTAGCGCGGGTTTGGATAGAGTATGCATCAGTGATTTGTGGCGATTGTGAACCCTCTTCCACCTTGACATTTACAATCCCCAATGCACGACAGCAACTTTAATTGCACGCTAAAGCTGCTTTTCCACTCCTGAAGGGAAATAAACAGGGGGATGCGTCTCACCTGGGGGGAGCCCAGTCATGCCGTGTGCAGTCTAACAAGGTGCCCACGTAGGTCTTGTTTCTCCAGGTGACATTGACCACCAGCATGCCTGTAAGACAGGTAAAAAAAATAAATAAATCACACGTTGACATACATTAAAGCACAACGACTACTTTGTAGTAAATTACAAAGAAAAGCAAAGCTTTAAAATACACAAACATAAATATTAGAGTGCAGAAACTCTTTTACCGCCTTCAGGCTGTGAGCAAAATGTACAAGAACAAATCTTCTCTAAATGATTTCATAATGGAAGATGATTATACAAGCAACCAACCAGGGCTGGGTGATATGTCTTGAAAATGATGTCTTCATACTAGACAAGTTTTTTGTCCATTTTTTTCTCTCGCTTTCTTTACTAAAAATTTAATTACAAATGACAGAAAATATTTTCAAAAAGTGGCTTTTATTTTAGCCATTACTTCAGTGAGTTGCGTAACAGAGTATCAAGGCCTTACTGCAATAATTTTTGTGTAATTTGAGAATAGTCATAATATTATCAAAATAAAGGCAGAGAAGAACAGCGTAAAATTACAAAAAAAACCCAACTTGTTTTAATGATAGAAGCTTCTACTGAGCAGCTCAGTCAGTGTGACTTTTCAAATTAGAAAGTCGTTTGGTCAGTCGTTACAAATTCCTGCAGAAGAAAGTAATTTGATGGTAATGCCAAAGTATAACTTCACAAGATGCACCTTACTCGTTTCATTTTTTTATTTTCATGTAGAAATTCTTAGAAAACTTAATTCTTCTAATATTGTAATATTACGACTTTAAACATGTAATATTAACACTTCATTCTTGCATTATTTTAACTTTATGGTCTTACAACCTTATTGTTGGAATCATAACATTTTAAGATTTTAGCCTGATCCTAATATTTCATCATAAAGTTGACCTGAATTCAAAGTCCAAATAAACAGAAGCTGTAAAACACGTCTGCCAAACAAGATGACGTCCCTGGAAAGCCCCAAATAATCCAGAATTTCCAGAAATTCAATCTCAAAAGCCAAAAAAATTGGATTAATGGATAAAATAAATGTATCCATTAATCAATCGTCCAGTCCTACCACCAACACTTTTTTAAAATCTTGCCTGTAAAGCAGTGGACTCCCTGAAGAAGCCTGAAAGCCTTTGCCCTCAGGCTTTGACTCTACCACAACTTCTTAAAAAACATACACAACCAATCCAAAGTGAGTGGTTCAGTTTGACAGACAGTAAATGAGTGTGTAAGACAAACCTATTGACTCCCCTGGCATTGCTGCAATCTGTCACATTTAGAAGCTTCTGCGTTGCCATTTGGCCAGCGTGAATTATGTAGCACCCATCGTGTGCTACCCAACCCGACCCCGGGGCCGAGCATGACACCTGATCCTGCATCTAAAACCTCAAATTAGTTCCAGACACAACTAAATAAAGGACTTGGAAATAGTCTGAGCCTGGCCTTGAAAATAATCCTGCGCAAAATTAATTATCACACATGCACTGCTCAGGCTTTTCCAGCCTATTACAGATTTACTATCTTTAAGGTCCAACATGGCTATCCTGATTTTGACCAATTCGGTTTGTTCTTAGCAAAATAATAATAATAATTAAAAAAAAATCAGGATCTGATCTAACAATAAACACAAATCCAAACTGATCTAAGGGCAAACTGACCAATTGATGGGTGGATCTCTACATTTGAGTTTCAGTGTTGGTGACTCTGCTATCAACTCTTGTTGTTCATTGGTTCACTGACAAAACAACATAATGGCAATTTAACATTTCATTAAACAGTCCCTTCAGGATTTTGCAATTTTTCAGATTTTTTGCAATCAAACTCAGATTCTGTAATGTTACTTTATAAGTATCTGCAAGGAATTTTGCCATATTTGCACTTCTGTATGACAGTAAATATGGATTCTTGTTACTTGACGAAAAGTTGTTCTACACTGAGGTTGCAGTGTAGAAAAGTAAAAAATACTTCCACCTGCAGGTGGGAGTTAGCCATTTAAAGTTAGTCACTGAAACCCAATGTTTTTGAACATTTTTGTGGAAAATGTCCAATAAACTCTCAATTATGGATTTGGTGTAAAAACATGTGGGAATCTGTAGATTTTGAATCTGTAGATTTTGTGTGTATTTGCACAATCACAACAAAATGGAACAACTGATAAATATCTAATTTCACAAACAGGAGCATCAGGAGTGCATGGAACAACAGTACACAACCCACAAGAGCCAGGCAGCTCCTCATTATGCTGGTCACTGACTTGGTCACGCACTGGTGTTGGACAGTATCCCAATCATCAAGCATTTGTCGCAAGTCAGCCAATACAGATGTGGTAAGATCTCATCTCCATATTTCTGTGCACTGCCACAATGATGTGGGATTTTCTTCATAGCTGCCCCACATCATCACAATGCCTCCAACACAACCTGTTTAGCACTGGCAGAGAGAGTTTAGCAAGTTTGTTTTGTGTGCAACAAATTAACTCCTCTGCTCAGCCCAAATGAATTATCCTTTTGTTTAAAAAAACCCCCCAAAAAACAAACAAACAAATATGACAATTTAAAAGGGAAAACAGGCTTTCCTGCTTATGATTACAAAGAAGCATCCTTAGAACAAAGCAAAAACAAAAAAACTGACCACATACAAATAAACTTAGTATTTATATGGATGAACAGAACACTGCACAAGTTGCTGCTGTGAAAGTTGCTCGAAATAAACGTGCCAGTTGAGGCTTTTCAGATTTCTAACCAAACGACCTCCGAGGATTAAGAGCTGCGACTGCGTGAAAACATTCAGGATTTATTGCCCCGCACCCTCCCTCTCGCTCCCTGGTGGTGACCTCAGCTTGCCACTTCAGCACTGCAGAGAAACCGGACGATGCAGTGAGCTAACTTATCTAATGACACAGGAATGCTGGCTGGCAGCTTCTATCCTCCAGAGCATTTTATTAGCTTAGGAAAACCTCTCTTGCTCACCCCACTTTCCCTCCCTCCTTCACCCTCTCTGTCATTTCCTCTTTTCAATGGTATAACCATCCCTAGCTTACAATCTTCACCCCCCTCCCTTATCCCCTCCCTCCCACACACACACACAAAAAACATTCACAGTTCAGACCTCATTTTTCTCCTGCTGCCTCTGGCATAAAGCAAGAAGAGCATAAGGGATTTATATATGTTTACAGCAACCTGCTGACACTTGGCTGCATGTCTCCTGCCTTCAAATCTGCGGCCGTGAAAACACGAGCACCTGGTCAAGGCTGCAAGCGACGGCAAAAGCGCGGCGGGGTCCTCGAGTTCGGATTTCTGTCACATTCAAAGAACCCAGACCCATTTTCTGAAACGCCTTCGAGAGTCCGCCCCCCTAAGCTCTTGAAACACTCAAACACAAAATGGCTCTGGCAGCTGGTCGAGGCAGGGATGTAAATCAAGGCGGTGCACATGAATGACTAGCCTTTCTTGATGTGCAGGATATAGCCCTTCCTTCGCTCTGCCTGGAGAGAGAGAGTGGATGTGGGGTGTTGAGAACGATACGGCGAAATCGTCGAGTCTTAATGATTTTAAATTAGCCCTTCAGATTTTATGCGGTCGTTTATGCAGGCGGCATAATGGAGAAGCATGAATGAGATTCAAATGTTTCTGTGGGGATTTTTTTTCTCTCCCCCCCGTAAATTTAACTTGGCCTGAAGTTTAGTCAAATTAATTCCCATACTAAATTGTTTTTAATCCTCAGAAAAAAAAAAAAAAAAAAAAACTGATAAAAGATGTTTTTCAAAGATTAGTTATAGAATTTGTATGTTTTGAAATTCGTAATGTATTTCACGGAGCCACAAATGTCAACACTGTAGTTTTATTATATATAGCTGTCGTTTTTAGTTTGAAGTACAGTTTAAGTCATGTAATTTTTTTTATGAGAAAACTTTCTGCCAAATTAACTCAAAGCAGAGAGAAAATCACAAACAAAGAAAAAATAAATACAAGGCAAAACAGTCGAATCATGACCATGTCATATGATCCGGCTCAGGATTCTCTTATTATGATGTAGAACAAAAAATAAATCCAACCATCACAATCTGCACATAAAGAGACTGGTGTAAAAAAAAAAAACAAAAAAAAAAAACCTTAAAAAAAAAAAAACATTGTACGCTGTAAAAGGTTTCAGTCCATTTCATAGGTTAGCTTCTAGATTTTCAGTTTGGACGTTTGGGAATAATCCATTTACCTTGAAAACCACAACTTGTGATAAAAACACAATTCTTTTAATTCAAGGGGTTTTATGCCATATGAACTGGCTTACATTAGCCATACTCCAGAGTGTATACCCTTTTGTCTAATGCATGCTCCATTATTTCATACTAAATAGATTATTTTAAGCCCAAGATAGTTTCTGCCATCAATCATTTTGTTCACAAAAGTTCAAAAATTGGGTGTCACCGGTTTAAGCACATTTTAAAAGATTGTATTGCAACCCTGCGGATGCTTTTACGTCTCGGGGTATGAAGTCGTTGCCTTGGCATGGATTTCGTCTCAGGTTCATTTAGCTTAAATAACGACCGTCTCACAAAACCATCTTAAAGTCACCATGAAGATTTTCCATCATGACTCAGGACTGAGCTGTGGCTCCGTTTTCAAGGATTTTTGCTGTTTTTTTTCTTTCTTCTTTTCTTTCTTTCTTCCTGTGAACTGTTGTGTTGTGTTTGGCAGCGTTTTAAGGATCCCTGCCCTGCCTGAAGATAAATCTTCTCCGCAATCTGACATCGCATGTGCTTGCCTTTGGGTTTTCCAGAGGAATTTCCCTGTATTTCTCTTGACATAACTCAATGTCATCTCACGAAGCTGCGTGAAAACAGCTGATGAGAAGGTGGGACGATCAATCTTATCGAGCACTTTCAACTCTAGTCGCTCTGGCCGATTAATTGGCCAGAATGATTTCATCCCGTCAGGAGCAAAAATAAATAAATAAATAAAATGTGCGAAAACATCCACAGTATTGCACAACGTTTATTAGAAAACTGCATTGAGGTGGAATTACAGGATATTTACGAGCCTGTGAAAAAGGCAACTGCAATCAGAGTGATGCCGCTTTAAAAATACACAATGCAAACATCTTATCTGGCACCTTGCTGTGGTGCCAGGTGCTCGGTTTATTTATTTTTTTCCTCCCCTGACAGGCTTCCTTCTGGACAGCTTCCCATGCCGAAAGCCTGGAAGGAACTCTGTAATCCTTGGCTTCTGAGTAACCTCAAATCTCAGCCTCTGGCTTTCTCTGAATGATAATAATACCGCTGCCTCAAGACGACGTTGGGACAACTCAATCATATTTTCAGTCACATGACCCTCCAGTTACTGCAAGCTGATTTGAAGAAGTGAGCAAAATTGTGTTTGGTTTATGCAGATTATGAACAATAAATAAGAGATAATGACATTATACCATACTGAAGTCTTTAGTTCTGCAGTCGCACTAAATCAGGCCTGTAACTAACTAATTATTGTAGTAATCATTTACTCTATTGATTATTCTTATGATTAATCAATAAAACATTGGTACATTCTGTAGATTTTTCATTTAACCACTTTAGCCTTATTAATAAATTATTAGAAATGTGTCAAAAGACGCAAATAAATAATTCAATTACTTTTAAAAATAAGCTTTTAATTGTCTACAATGCAACATCATAGCATTCCGTCAGTGTGTGCTTGATCATTTGTAGCAAAGGATGCAGCTAAAAAATACTTCTAACACATGAAGAGCTCAACCTACAGTGTAGGGCTAATCTGTTGACTATTTTTTATGGATTAACTTATCAATATTTGGTTAGCAAAAGTTGCTAACCAAATGTACACAGATGAGCATAAAACATGGTGGAAAGCATAGACATCAATAGAAACTAGGATTAGTTATTGATAGTCAAAATCTGCTTCTTTTTTTCCCTGCATAATGACAATTTTCTACGCAACTCAATTTAGGGTCAAGTATATCAACTAAAACTAATTTGAATTTTCATGTTTTCAGTTTCAGCGCGTCAAGACAAAACAAAAATAGAGTCAAACCACACTTAACAGCTTTTCCTCCGTAAAACAGCATCTTGAACACCAAAACATAACTAACGGGCTCTATTAGAGACGGGAAGTCAGCAAAGAGTCACAGAATGAAATTTGTTTGGTATTTATTTCTCCTTTATTTCCAAAAACAAGTGTGCAATTGCACTACAGAACTTTATTTTCTATTTTTGACTCAATTCCTCACTAGCTTAAGGGCAGTGATTGCTTTAGACAAGAACAAATAAAATAAACACCTGATCTTCAATGAGTGTATTAATTCAGTCACAAAAATAAAAAATACAAATAATTTCACACAATATGGATTACGGGTGAAAAACAAAATGTATCATTTTCTAAATATTATCAACAGGAGCATATGAAGGAGCCTTTTTCAGCAGAAAGAAACAAATGTTAACAGCTTTTCAATAAACTGAATAGAGTTCAAGATGACTTTGCACACATTATTTCCTTTAATATATGTGTGTATGTTTGAGCCTTGATCCCGCTGTTGACTGACTGGATTTGTTTCTGGATTTATTTTAGTAGGGGAGAAAAAAAAAAGAAATCCAGCTGGAGTTCAAAGATCAAAAAATAAAACTTGCTGAACGGAGCTGCATTTCACTTGGGATTTGTTTTGTAGGAAAGGGTTTCAGCGGGGTGAGAGAAAAGGGTCAGAGCGATATAAAGCGAACCCAGTTCCCCGCTCTCTGCCCTCCCCCTCACGTCCCCCCTTATTGTGTTGGGCTTAATAGGGTCACCCAGGACAACTGAATGAAGCCCGCATTAATGAGAGGAATTGGCCTGTAATTTTAACACTCGTTTCCTTTCAGCGCTGTTGAACAACAAACGGCGCCTCTATTTGGGCTCTGAACGCAAAACGTGTGAGATTGCTTTGGACGAGAGGATAATGAAAGGCGAGAAATGAAGTCAGGAGTAGCGAGTATGCCGTGTTCTGTTCTAAGCCTCCCCCTCCTTCCCACTTAACACATTTCATTAAGTTCCAGCAGGAGCAAAAATATCAGGTCCTCTGCTGCTGCTGAAGTCGGCGCGGGCTGGGAGTTCACTGGCTGACCTCTGACCTCCTCAAGCCCAACAGGAATCTGCAGAGGTTAATGGCATTTTCACTGACTGACCTCGTCAAAATGCCTTAGCTATCTCTGAAAACGGAGGATCGTTTCTCTGCGATAATTGGGTGAAACACTCAATTAGCAGCATAATATTTAAGGTTTCTATTAGTCTTTTGATGTGTAAGAAAATGTCTGAATAGTACAAGGCATGGCTTAGAAAAAAAACAGCAAAACAAACCAAAAAAAAAAAAAAAAAAAAAAAAAAAAGAAGTGTTCGCTTGTGAACAATTACCAGCACTTGCAATTATCACCTTTCAAAACACACTCAGAATCTGATGTGATTATTGACAGACCCTCTGCTAAAAGGGATCCATTTGTCTCCATTCCTAATGCTCCGTGTGAAAGCTCTGCTTTGAAAGGCTGTATGCAGATTTTAAAAAAAAGAAAAGAAAAAGTGGGAACAATGAGAAAAATGGTGTCAGTATTCATCAGCGGAGATAAAAGATAACTGGGTGCTGCCACGAGCAATAACCGTAACCTTGACAAATGAAGTGTTTGAGCACCCAAGTGTCGAGCATGTTTTCATTTTACTGTGTTATTCTGCTCTCGCGGTGCATAAAGGGAAGTAGAGCTTGTCCGGTTATGTGAGTGTCAAAATACTAAGTCCTCGGGATGACCTTTAGCTTAAATGCTGGGCAGACAGCGATTTAGGATGAGCCGTATGAGTCACTTTCAGCACTGTGGAGGTAATACATTGGAATGTAGTCCTGGCAGTAGTCTGTAAAAACCCCCCAAGGGGCTTCAGCGCTCCAGTTTGAACTCTCCTGGGCTAGGAGCTTGTGTGGTCCTATATTCTGATCCTCCCTGACCCACTAAAGGGCTACATGAAAGTCTTGTAGTCTAGATTGCTGATTCCCATAAAAAGAAAAAAAAGGAGACAAAGATGGTAAGAAAAAAAATCTTAAAGGGGCCAAGCATGCAGTGCAAGTTTACAGCAAAAATTAAGTACTAACTTCCGTTGTTATAAAAATTGGACCTGTGTTGCTTAAACTGCTGCTCTTTCTGAAACTCCGCCTTCAGAAAGCCATCAAAACATCTCTTGAAGGCGGCGCTAGGTCCACCCCGGCATTTTTCCACAGTTGAATGATTTCCATGGAAATTAAAGGATTTCTCAAAAAGGCATCACTCAACAAACATTATAACGTGATGTAAACCTCAAAGTTGATTTTACATTATAGTCCCCCCATTAAAATTCAGCTGCTGGTTTCAGATGAAAATTTGTCTCACTATTTTAAGATGGTATTTCCGAGGGTTCAAAGGGTTTCTGGTTTTAATGGTTACAAAGATAAAATGTCAGAACATTAGTATTATAGCAGCAATTGTACTGCTTGATTCTCATTTCCCTTTAGAGCTCCGTCTGGGATTTTTCCCATTGAACTCGATTTCTCAGGCAGAATTTAAACCGGGCCAGTCAGAGATCAGAAGGACGAATTGCGAACGATAACGCTGATTTTCTACTCCGTTTTACATGAAAATATTTAAGCCACAAGGAAAAAGAAAAGGTCCACACTTTCTATTTCTCCAACGTGCTTAAACCGTCTACATTTTTGGACTGATTTATAATTTGTTGCATTTGTAAAAGATTGAAAATCTTGATGCAGATTTCATCTACAACAATAACTAATTCTTTTCTGATCATAAAGATGCACAAACTGTAAGGAATGTTAAAAAAAACAGATGAATCAGAACACCTTTCCTTGCAGAAACATAAAGTACATATATAGACTTTAGTACTGGAGGTGAAAGATGGTATAGATGACTGCTGGATGTGAGATGGGTCTGGTTGATGATTTTATTTGGATTATAAAGCTGCAGTTGAAAAGTTCAGGCTGCCTTCTGGTTTATAAAAGGAGAAAGTCTGAGGTAACTCTCCCTGACAGGAATAACAGCCTGTGAGAAGGTCAATTCTCTTATACCACTGAGAGGAACGGAGCACAGTATCAGTATGCTTTCCACATCGTCCAACATTATCAGCTGCATGCAGCAGTCTCTACCTCCACATAAAGAAAAACAGCAGCCTGCCATGCCGGAAATGACCAAAATATAAAATCCTTGACATTTTTTTCCACGTTTTTACATGCAAATAGTCCTCTAAGTAATCAGCACTGCAGCAGGGAGCAGTATCCTCAAATGTCATCCGGGTGAATCTACAATCTCTTGTTAAAACAACCCCTCTGGTGTTTTTCCTTAGAGGAGATGGTGCTGAGATTAAGAGACGGATCTGCCAAAGGCACATTACTCAAGCTCTCCTTGACGTGTATAAGGAAAACATGATATCTTGTGACAACCACTGGCAAAGCCCTCCAACTCCTCCAGGCGTATGATTTATACTTCGAGACTGTTTAAGTGTTTGGAAAAAGGCTGTCGGCCAGTAAGAACGGGAACAAATGTCTCTTTTTTCATCAGATTTGGGTTAATTCTGGAACCATCTTGCCAACTTCACCCTGGGACTAAATGTGTGACTAACAAATCAGGCTCTCTCCCTCAGGAACAATAATCCGTGACTATCTGAAGTTTCCTATTGTGTCATTTTAACCACATGTATTTAGGAAAGCGACATTCTAGTTTGGAAATTCTCCACTTCCACTCATGCACAGTAAGCACTGGTGAGGGTAAGAGTTGGCTAAGAGAGCGGCTAAAGAACAGGCAAATGAAAATCATCTGTGCGCGGACTGAGGAAATTAACCGTTTTACCACTTTTGCTTTAATCCTTAGAACCTGCGCCCGACTGTTAATAAAATTGGTCTTTTGTGATTGGCTTTGCAATCCATTTGGTTGCTGCTCATTGGTCTGATTGACAGATACAGGCGTCCAGAGGACGCTTCCTCTATTTTCAAGTACAGTTCCTCCGGCAACGTCCCAGAGAGTGGCCATGGCTCGTCTGAAAAACGATGTAATGAGTCGTCAGTAAAAGACAGCTGGCAGGTGAGCAATAGACTTAGACATTCATTTTTCATACAGAACTGGTTTATTTCATATTCAGAAAGTAAAAACAAGGAAGAAATTAAACAAATTACATCATTATTACAGGCAAGATGATATATCTAGTCAATGACACAAAACTACACACAACATAAGATGAGATTTTAATATTTAGGGGCTTACTGAGATGATGTCCAGACGTAATCTATTTCTGATGAATTTGTGTGGAAGTAAGTTGATAATAGAGAGGCCCACTTTATACATGAACTCTGGTTTTCTGTGCTAGAATAACCACTCTTTGTTGGCTTTGAGATTACCCAATCTATGCTAGCTTTGAGATTACCCAATCTATGCTAGCTTTGGGAAAACTCAATCTATGCTAGCTTTGGGAAAACCCAATCTATGCTAGCTTTGGGAAAACCCAATCTATGCTAGCTTTGGGAAAACCCAATCTATGCTAGCTTTGGGAGAGTCTTTAACCTAACACTGCTTTAGCCATGCTCTGGATCATAAACTTTCAGATTTTGAAGCTGTTAACATTGTAATAGCATGGATAATATAATTTTTATTGAAATTCCAAAAACAGTAAAAATGCTGACGGGGCCCGTTATGATAGCTTGAACCGACGCAGCAACTAGACAGTGCTACATGAGATAAACTTCACTTCCATCAGTTATACATTCACATTTCTTCTATGCAGAAGCCTAACCGTTATTAACTGCCATGATAAAGCCAAAGCTGGAGATGCTGCTGTGATGGCGGCTGTATAAATAATCCATGAGACAAACACTTATCACAAACAGCTTATATTATTCATCTATTAGGGAGCATAAGAAGCTGTGGGACCTGCTTTGGGAATAGCCTGCTGTGAACTGAAGGATCTGTCTGTGTGTGTGTGTGTGTGTGTGTGTGTGTGTGTGTGTGTGTGTGTGTGTGTGTGTGTGTGTCTAAACGCCACACTGCCACTGGCATGGAGCTGCAGTGTTTGGCTAAAGGGGCCCCCTCTGTGTTCCCTCTGCCCTGGAGCAGGAGCCAAGGCGTTCTGGGCTCTGTTTCAAGACCAATAAACTTCTCCTGCATCTCAGAGATGGCATTTGGAGGTATCAGCATGCTAAGCCTGGGAGGGGCCGCCCCCGTCGCCCCGCCGACACGACCCTGGGAGCTGCCACTGCCTTGTCTGCTCTGAGGGGATTTGTTTCAGTGCTAGGCCTTAAAATACCATCGCTCCGACCCCCCCTCCTCCCCACCTCACCCAGCTAACCTCCTTCTGATCTCTATGCTTCGGTTGCCTCCAGACTGACAGCATGACAGAGACTTTCTCCTACGTTTGACATTTTTTGTTCTTCTACAAAAGACCTACATGGCTTTAATTTCTTTTTTTTTTTAATGGTATGTGGGTTTTATTTTAGAGCAACTCATGATGCATTTTAGCTTCCATTAAGTCATTATCCAGATTTGGATGCATGCGTGCTCAAAGCCTCAAATTACACGAGACAAAAAAAACAAAAAAAAAATCCATTCATCCTCATCAAGCAAGAATGTTGCCAGGTACAACCAGAGGTCCAGCTTCTTTGATCGCTTTTTATGATGTGTTGCTTGCTTCCTCCTTGTCTGCTTCCTTCTCTGGCATTCAGAGCGAGTCGGGTGAGGCGCAGACAATTACTAGGAGCTTGTTGTTCATTTACTCCCACTAGGCCAAAAGGCGGAGGTGATAAAGCAGCTGTTGTTTGGCATGCTAAATTATATCTGCACGCATATTTAGGTAGGGGGTTAAAATGTCTGAAATGTACAAATACGAAAGAATCTGGTGAACACTTTTTTAATTCACCTCTAATCAGAATGACTGCTGTGTTTTTGTTCCTTGTTCTTTGAGTCTTTTTTTTTTTTTGATAGGGTTGGTTCTTATTTGTTGAAGTAACAGCAGCTGCATGGGGGTGTGACGCAAATGGCAACCAGGTCGATTTCATTCCAAGGCCAGTCAGCGGATTTTTAGGAGCTAGCGCCATAAAAAAAATGATGCAGAGGGAATACAGCACATATCTTTGTGTCGTTTAATGTGGTGCGAAAAAAGCAGCACAACGGAAGTCATTGAGAATAAGTTCACTGACTATACCAATACTGAAAAATCTGAAGAATGCAGATTTTAATGGTAAAACGACACCCTGGTGTTTCCTTTTAAGACACAACATCAAACTCTCTTATAAACAGAAGCTCATTTATCTGCAGCTAACAAGCAGCAAATTCAAAGAAGCCATTTTTAAGCTAAACACTCGGCTTTATTGTTCAGCAAACAAAGATTTTTCATGTCAAAGTTGAGTTAATATACAAAGCTGATAGCTCATTAAAAGGTAAAATTGTGAGAGGGGCTATGGGTAATTTTACTGAAGGTTTGAATCGTTGCTACTTTGATGGAAAACCATCAAGAAGAATCAAACAAAAACAAAGGCCTTGATCAGAGAAAAACCAATAGAGATGTTAAAAATGTGCGTTTTGATTTGCGTCTCAACTCTACTCGACACATAACAGGTTCTTATGTGTTCTCTTCTTAGCGTCTCTTACAAATACAGCAAAAGTCAGTTTAAACAAACTTAGAATGAAATGTAAACAAACTTCAACAGCGTCCAAAATGTAAAGACATGAAAAATGTAAACAGAAGAAAAATACTGACCTCGTTTTATTTCTGCTTGCTGAATCATTTATGTCCTTATATACAGACTGAGGTTTAAAATACCAAATAGAGTAAAATCGTAGCTGTTCGGCCAGGGTTTTATTCTAATGATGCCATTCCGCCGTTTAAACTGTTTGAACTTAATGAAAATCTTTAATAAATATCATTAGGAGAAAAGGAGAGTTTGCTTACAGAAGTTTTTCTGTGAATATCAGGGTAAAAAACCACAACTATAATTATGATGTTGAATTGAGTGTGTGAAGCTGCTAAACTGCTACCTGATCGTTGTAATTAAATATATACATATATTTTGTATATTTGATGGGTTTATGCAAATCATCTCTAAGTAGCAGATGGTGTTACTATTGGAAACTGTGTCTTGTATTTATTGAAACAGGTAAAATATGCACCATCTGGTGATTTTTTTGTTCTTAACTTGAAGGTTTTATAGATTTTAAGGTTTTTGTTTTGTTCTGTGAAGATCTGTCAGGGATAATTAATGTCATTAGAAGTGATAATCTGTAATATTTCAAAGAGAGTCAGCAGGTCCAAACAGGGTTCCGAATCGCAATCAATGGAAATATAACTTCATATAAAATCTTCAAAAATAACATGTAATTTAATAAAACTGCACATGAGATTTCTGACTTTTTTTTTTTTAATTTTTGTCTTCATAATTCATTAAAACCAGTAAACGACCAACACAACCCAAACAATTATACTGGGGTTAAACACAGCATGCTACCACCACCAACACTATGTCAGTACACAAGTATGGTATGTTGCTACCGGTCAATAAAAGCGTTCGATAAAATGTAGTTGTGTAATATTGATCTTGGTTACATTAAAAAGAAGAAACAAACATTTGTTTATTCCACTAGCAACAGCGGCCGGTGAGAGAAATGCTCAACTTCCACCCCCTGACAATCAATGGCATAAATTACAGTATACCAAATGAGTAGTACAGTATGAAAACATGCATGTACATGCAATTTGTTCCTGTCAGCTAACATGGACCATATTTCTTCTCCATGTCCATAAATCCCCAGTAATAAATTGAGTGCTTTTGATATATGAAACCGTGTTTTTTTGACGGCGATCACTCTGCCCTTTCAAACCACAGTTCTTGTTATGGGGGGGGTGTAGGAAAAGAGGGAGCCGGCTACCTTAAACGAACATAAAAAAGAAAAATAACTTACAATTTAAAAAAAAAAAAGTCATATCACATGTAGCTTCTTCCTATCAAGCAACTCTCACGGCAAATTTCAAAGTAAGTCTAAAAACCCTGACAGAAATAAATTATGTCTGCTTGACAAGTCTTTTTCCTCTCAGATAAAAAGAAGAAGAAGAAGGGGGGAAAAAAGCATCTTCAAAGCGAGTGCACTTGTAATCTTACCCGAGTGGTCTCTAAAGCTCTGACAGCCATAACAACCTGTGTGCTACACCTGCAGAGTGCCCACCCCCCACCTTCCTATCACCACCTCCCAACCAACCCCCCCTCCCTATCTCTCTTCACCTCACCACTTTAAAAACCACTCTAAAGCACCCACCGTCCTCCTCCCCACTGGGCCAGACAGGACAGAATCAGAGGAAAACACAGCTCCACCAGACCAAACCACCACCTCTTTCAGCCAAAATACCAGCTTGAGAGAAAAAAAGAGAGAGAAAGAGAGAGAGAGAGAGAGTGCAGGCGAAGGACAGGGGGAATGTGAAAGGGGAGGAGGGGGGCAGGGCAAAAGGAGGGGGCTCAATCACTCTGTGGGAGGCAGAGAATGAGGGAGAACAGCATAGTACTGGTTTTGGCTCGAAGCCATGTTTGTGTCACTAACAGAAGTGGCCTTGTCTTCCCCCCACTCCCAGCCCCCACGCCATGCACTCACTCTCTCCCAGTTTGCCTGGATACAGAGTCAAGGGGTGACCGGCTGGATGCTCAGTAACAGAAGAGAGGGAATCAAACACGGCTCAGAGCTGGAGCAAAAATCACAAAAAAGGATAGAGGGGGGAAAAAGCCACTCAATGGCAAAACAGGGGCTGTTTTGGGAATGTTGATGAGGCAGAGAGTTTTTTTTTTATCCCCCCCTTCTCCTCCTCTGTTTGGTTCCTCAAAGTGAACCAACAGGCAGCACTGTGGATGTGTGGGCGATTTGTACTCGGCATGCCCGCAGAGCGGCTGAGCGCGAGCCGCTTTGAAGATTCACTGTTTGCATTATTTCACATTCACAACAGAGAGAGGGGGAAAAAAGAAGCAAAGTTTCTCAGATCCAAAAGGAACCCTGATAATGATACTGATACATCTTAAAATTAAATAAGCTCAATGTGGTTTCAATCAAAGGCTGGGGAAAAAAAAAACAACAAAAAAAACAAGAGTGCCTAAGATTTCGCTCGGATTGCACCGCAGGAGATGAGCCAACTCTATTCCCAACTGGCATGCCTGCAAAAAAAAAAACAAAAAAAAAAACAACAAAAAACAACACAGCTTTTGTTGTGGAGGCATGATGTTTTTGAGGAGATATCTCTGTGCAACAAACTCCCGTCTGCACACTGCCAGGCAGAGCAGAAAAAAAAAAAGAAAAAATAAATCAAGGCCACCTAAGAACTGGCTGCCAACTATTATGCTGCCTGGAAGTATAATGCAGTATGTGCTGTTAAAGCACAAATTGGTGCCACCACTATTTCCTCAGGCAATTTTGGGTATACTGAACTATATTTCAGGAGACATGAAGGTATGGAAAGTAATGACAAAACAGAAAAATTCTTTGATGTCTTAGCCTCACAGCAGTCACTTTGTACACCTTCAAAGACGTTTACATACATTCATCAATGGCATAAATTAGGGGAGCACCGACTGCAGTTTTAGGGCACATTACCGACCTTTAAAAATCCCAGCCTGCCAATTCAGGTTTTGGTCAATATGGATTTAAAAAAAAAAATCTGATAATGTCATAGGAGTCAGAAAAGTTAAGTTGACAATAGTGGAGTGACTATTGTTAACCACAGACATCCAGATGAGACCTGGTGTTCGGTCCTCATCTGCACACAGTTGTGTTTCCATTACAAATGTGCGTAGCACTTTGTCGATATTCTGCTACTGTCGGAAAAACACAATTTCGCAATTGTGGTTTTTCTATTAAATAAAACAGGGAATTAAAATCACAAGTGAATATGTTTGTTCACACGATGCCATCTAAAAACATGACGCGCCATCGTCTTCCTGCCACTTCCTGCCGTCACCTTCAAGTATTCCGCTGGTAGAAACGTCCAGCTGTTGATCATGTGACTCATATGATGCAACAAAAAATAGTATTTCCAATGTAGTTTCGCAAAATACACAAATTTTGATACAGCTGAAAAACCACCTAATCCGCATTCGAAATTGCTATGTCCCCGAAAAAAAAAAATACTCATAAAACCAAAATGCGCAAAAATATACGGAAAAGAAAAACACATATACAGGTTGATTTTCAGATGTTTGCAGAAGTAGATAAGATCCATTTCATATGCAAGTATTGGCCAATCGTGAGCCAAGCATGAATATAGTTAATCCTTGGTTTTAATAGTGCATGTGAACCAATGCAGATGTGATGTGTGTTTGACATCACAGCCATATTGGCAAACCCAATTGTGTTCCAAGTTTGAACCATCTGACCCAGAATGTCTCAAATCCTTAAGAAGATTTCAGAACAATCCAAGAACCAAAGCGATTCAAGTCTCCCATGAACTGGAACCTGCTACAACACTGTTGTCATTGTTTGCAGTGAAGCCAGTTTAACATCAACATGGACTGAAAAGCTCTTGGCCAAGGTAGACGTTCCTGCTGTAAAAATCCAAACTTTCAAGCTTGAATGAAATTTGCAGCTGCCCTAATGTACAAGCCAAATCCCTTGGCCAAAGTAGACAGATTGAGGCTTATAGCCACAGTGACAACGCATATTTGGATAAGTCAAGGTGACGCTTTCGCACCTACATGCTCAATAGCACAAAACTGTTCAAGACTGCCTTCAGATTCTTCCAACTTCACCTCAGATCAACAATTAAATGGCTGAACCCTGGATGTAGCTGGGTGCTAAAGCAGGACAATGATTTCAAACAGATTTCTAAACTGTTCTTGAAATTAATACAGTGAAATTAATCTACCAAAAGTTCTGATCTCAACCCAGATGAAAATGTAGACTAAACCCAAAAGACAGGTCAATGCCAGAAAACCAAGCAATGAATAACTGAGCTCTACTGTAAAATCCAGCCGGATTTATTCCAGAAGAGTGTTGATGACAAGCATTATCAAGGTGCAACTTGTTGAGGAATATTTAACATTTCACCACATAACACTGAGTAGTGATTGTGTCTGAACAGCTTTGACTGTGTGGATTAAAGAAAAAAAAAAAAAAAATCCAAACAATGCCTAAACAAAAAAAAAAAAAAAAGCAAAACTAACTGAGGGGAACTGTACAAGACAAGACGCATCAATCCCATACGTTTTCCAATATTACCTCTTGTGCAAAAACAAGGCAGAACTTAAGTGTTTCACGAGAAGAGATTTTTCTGAGAATTATGTTTAATCACTTCTCTTACCGTCTTCGGTTTCTTGCCACACGATACCTTCAAGGTTGACACTGGTTCCGGGCTCGCACGGCCCCAAGCACTCGGGTTCTGTGGCCAGGGCCACGTCGGATGTGTTCACTGCCACCGAGCGCGTGCGCACCATTATCTGCTCGCACGGCGAGGCGATTTCGCTGTTGCCGACCGTGGCCAGCAGGTGGAGAGGGGGAGGAGCTGGAGTGGGGACGGGAGATTCCATCTGCGAAGAAGGACAAAGAGGTTTGAGAGACCAAAAAACAAACAAAAAAAAAAACAACAACCCATGAAACACTTCAGAACATCTTTCTAATCACACACAGAGCTAATGTAGTTCAGTATATTATTGTAAAATAATGTTTCAAGTACGGATATAAGCATAAAAATTTGGATGTTCACCTCTCACATTGTATGCTTTTGTATTTCCCATTAGCTAATTCCAGAATGACAACCACCATATATGAGGCTTTTAAATTTCATGACTTGAATTAACTTTGACACATTATATGTTTTTGACATTAAATTCAAACAAATTTAAAGTAATAATACGTAGCAAAATCAGATGGCAAAACTGAAACTGGGGACTTTGCTGTTTGAGCGTCTCATACCAGTCGTCAACTAGAAAGAGATGAAGATGTGTGACAGAAGGAAAAACTGTCGTCTTAATGGTTAGCATTAGCTTCTGGCTTCTTTGGCTTCTGCTAATTTTTTTAAGTGTGTAGTGGCTTAGCATTAGCTAAGATAATTAGCAGTAAGGCTTTAGAATAGTTCAGATTCTTGCTTAGTAAATTACTGGTTACTGAACCTAACGTTTTGGTTAGCTGTGCTCACTGCTGACAGTAACAGCTGCCAGTTTTTGGGCAAACATATGCTCTGTTACAACCATGGCAGACATTTTGAAAAATGTGCACCAGAAAGTCATCTAACGGGCCATTCTAGTGCAAAATTTTATGTAACATGACAACATGTAACATGATGGTCACCTGGAATGATGGCTACCATCTGGAATTATCCTATCTTTTTTTTTTTAAACTAGCACCTGGGGACATAAGTTAGGTTTTTGTATCCACATGTGAATGATTTTGTGAATCTACTGCACTAATGCTATGATTCAGCCAACATGGAAAGGGAAGTGGATATTGAGAGATTCTGGTAAAGGCCCCTGAAAGAGATCCTCAATAGAGCGAAGGGCGACGCAGCTGTAAAGTGGTGCAATGAACTACTGTGTCTTTCCTCAACCTTTCTCCTCAACCTCAGAGGTGATTAGCAGTCAGGGAATGAAGAGGAGGAATGTGAACTGCCTTAACTGCCTCTGTGGAGGGACAGAATTAGAAATGCAGGGTCGAACAAACAAACCCCCTCGCCACAACCAGCTCTTCCAGCTTTCCTCCCTCGCACACAGCAGAGCTATCCATGACACCAAATCATCTCGCAGACTGATCGCTCATTAATTTTCTCAATTAAAAAAACTAGTTGCGGTGAGGGAGTAGGCCGCTGAGGGTCAGTAATTGATTTCACCTGTTCTGACACGCCGTGACAGCAATGAAACAACAGAGGGTCCGTGTGGGAGAGGAGAACGAAAAGGACAGCCAGGCGGGGACACAATGAGAGCGACCAAAACTGGAGGCAGGAAAATGTGGGTGGACAAAAAAAAAATGAGAGACATGGGGAGGAAAACTGATGATGATTTCAAGGCCCGTTGCAGCACCACTCTTAGTGCACTTTATTCAAGGCAGTCGACATTAAAGCGCTCCAAATAATTAGCAGTGAACTGCAGGAGGAATGCCAGGCTGCAGCCAGCGACGCGCATTTATTAATTGGGCATAAACCACTCAGTGCTCTGGAATATGCTGCCAACGCTGAATCCAATTACGCTTAGATGACAAAACAACTGACACAGTAGATTATCAGCCTGCAAAGCCTTTAAATAATTGTTTGCAGGGTACGTAGCGATCCAAAAACTACAAAACAGTCGCTCCTGACTACGTAGTTTATTGCATTTAGACGAGACAGTAAGTCCACAACTTTGATACAGAATCAAACGGATGAGCTGCTGCTTTTAATCGCCTTCATTCAGTGGGCTTTGCTTCAGGTTTGCTGGACGAACAAGCTCAAACTCGAAATCGGCAGTTCTCAGATGTTTGATCAAATGTCGACCAAACCGTTCCCGTGATGAATCTCTTCTCTGATTGGAAAGAAAAAAACTAATTACAATACTGAGCTTCTGCTTCATCCAGTGTGATTCTAATCTTTTACTACTAAGTGTCGAAAGATGAAGTGAGATTAAAGCTTCCCCCCTCCAATTTAAGATATAGTTATAGATTATACACCGAGATATTCTGTGTGGGTTGCATCAGTCACAGGATAAGAAATCTAAATCCACGATGACCAGGGTACTTTGAAGACCAAACATTAATCCGTGATGAAATTTCATATTAGCTCTTGTAAGCCTTCTTGCTTCATGGCTTTCTGATGTCAGGGTGGATGGCCCATTTTTACTGGTGCCCAGAGGAAGAACTAATTAATGTGTTCATGGAAGAGTCGAAGCTGACGGAGTTGCTTGGCTGAGTGGATGAGACGGGATGGGTAATTCACATTGAGCTGTCGCCATACAACGGTTCTGGACTTTATGGAGTCACAGAGGGCAGAAACCAAAAATGACAGCAGAAAATCAAAGGTAAAAATAGAGTAAGCTGCTTTCAAATTATTTGTTAATGGAGTTATACTGGTCATTTTGTCTGTTCTTTATTTTGTAATGCAGCTTTGGTCATTACATAACAGCTCCAAGGTACGACCATTCATAGCGCTAACAACTGACAACAGAGGGAGTGCGCACCGATTGGGCTGTCCCTGCACTTGCCTGAGATGGTACTGTTTCTAAATTATTGAAACTTTGTAACTTAACATTTTTCTTAACACAAAAACACGGTGCATCACTGGTGGACTGCGCAGCTGCCACTGCATGTAGCAGGCGTCCTGGGAGAAACTCCAAGTAGTTTTGCTCATTCAATTCAGATTACATATTTATATACTACAGATTTTGTGACTCCACTAAATAATAGCTACCAGAAGGATGTCGCTTAGAGGCATTTCTGTTCCAAACAGAGTCAGAAACCTAAATAAATGAAAACAAGGTGGAATAGAAAGTTTTCAGATAGTACAGGAGAGCCTTGGTATTCATGGATGTTGGGGACCAAAACTGTCCACAAATAGCTAAAATTCACAGACTCCCCTCCAAAAAATAATTACAACTGTCTTTTTTAAACAGTACAAACACTATATACCTTAACACGCATTACCACGGGAGCTAACATCTCCAGTCTTCTTTATTAACAATCTTGTTGGTGCAGCCAAATGGTGCCAAGGAAAATGATTGGTGCTCTTGGATTCGCTGGTTTGGACTCAGCGTGTCCAGTAGCACTGCGCCAAGATATTTCCACTTTCCAAGCTGCCTTTTCCTCTTTGATAAGTTGTAGGTACATTTTACTTTTAACAAATTATAATTCAGATTCAAGCATTTTTATGACCATCTATGAGAATATATTTTAAAAAATAATTAACTGTAATGAAAAACAAACAAATACAGCATGGCTTACGCAGATGAAGGTGACATTGACCTGGAGGGTTAGCTGGATTAATTACACAGTTAAGAATGAAATTGCTTTAGGCATACTTTACCTTATGTAAAGCTGTGATCAACAGTTCCCACTATAAATATTTTTCATGTGGTTTTCTTGAGGTAAAGTTTTCTGGTGGTGATGATGTATTTATTTAAGCACCACTCGTAAACCACATAATTCATAGTAAACTGCTTCACTGTCACCAGAAAACACAATTAAAGGTTTTCATTACAGTTCCAAAATACAATCATATGTGATTTCAAAGTTCTTTTCCAGTGTATTAGTTTTATTAAATGATGAAATTGACCCAAATCACAAGTCTGTTTTATACAAGTAATGTGTCAAATCGATCAACAACCACACCACCAGTAAACAGTTTCAGTGTTGTGTTCAGCAGTCTCTAAATGTGAACAGTAAGCAAATGGGGAGGGGAAAAAAGTTTCAATTAGTATGAACATTAATATGAGCTCCCACCCTGCAGGTCTGGTTTGTAGTGTAATTGGAAACTCATTATCTCAGGAATTAGGAAATCTTAAGAAAATATTCATATCTGAAAAGACCCTCCTCAGCTTCCGTATTTTTAAAAATCAGGTTCTAAATCTAATTTTGCTTTCTATATTCAGCTTTTGAAAAGTGGAGAATTAACTTGAGTCTAATCCTACTTATAACGGCAGATAATTAAAGCGAGAAATGATATAAAGGGTAAAAAAAACAAACTACATATTATACATTCAGACGCAAAGGTGTCCAATTAATTGTTTTTCCAATTGGATCCATTTTTTTATTTTTGCTTAATTATCTCCATTAGTGTGCAGCTCAATTTCACTGTTATTACCCAACATTGCTAAAATTAGGAACTCTATCTGAATGAGCTTTAATACGCTCAGCTTGTGATACAAATCAATGATCAAATTATTCATTTTAAGTGTTAAATTCCCCAGAGAAACCTGCCAGATTCAAAAGACCCATTCAATTAGGTCTGATTAACTGAGCACAATCTCAGCGTTAACGGAAAAAGGGTCACCAGGTTGCTGTGTTTACATGCTGTCTTGATGTGTGAGTGAATAAAAAGATTTTTGCCGCAGGGCTGGAGCGTACACACAAACAGTAAAGTGCCTGACGTTGTGCTGGAGGTTTAGAGAAAACCACGCGCAACTGAACTACAGAGCTCGTAAGATTACAAGGCTTCACCCAACGCCCAGCCCATGCCAAATTCCAAGATTTCTTCCCCCTCCTTGCAATAACTTGACAGACGGATTTTGAAAACCACAATGCCCGACTGTCACGCAATCTTTTTCTAAACTGAATCCCCATGCCAACCCCCTCCCCCTGGAGAAAGCCACACTGGGAAAAATAATGTTTAACACACTGGGCCTGGAGCTGTGTGTAACCAGGACTCTGACTGAAGGGGAATTCTGCCTGGATTTAACAGACCAAACAGCAAACTGAGCCGCGCTGCGCTATTTACCTGAGGACAGTAATCTCTGCTCTGACGTTTACGCAACAAAGTCACACAATGAGACGTCGGTACTTGTTCTCTTACGGCTGATAAACAGAAAATACAGATTTTGCTTAAGGTGGTAATGACCTATTTTCGAACCATCTTACAGCAAATTTCTGATGATTGTTTGTTATTGATTAGTCTATAAATATACAATTCAATTCCTTTTTAAATAAGAAGATGGAACGAAAAAGTGTTCCCCAGATTTTTAACCAGGTGAAGCTAAAACTGCCACTGAAGTTTTTTATATCTTAGAATGTAACGTACATATTTTTAGCAATTTTCCAAATTACCCCTTTTATGAGTGTTTACTTCAGTTAACGATTAATCAGTTGCTAAATCAGTTGACAGTTTCAATAACCGATTAATCGTTTCATCCGTACAGCAAACACATTCAGAGAAATGCAAATAAAAACAACCATTTTGTGAATTCAGTGAACTAAATCATCTTACACAACACATGAGAGGACTAATGTAAAATCTACCATCTGGCTCACTCTTGAAACAATGAAAACTTGTGTGTTCGGGTTTGACGATGCAAATGTTTCGAAACAGGAAAAAAACAAAACAAAACCCAGAGAGAAACAGCAAAGACATATTGATATGTGAAAAACATTTGTGAAAAGCAATGGCCGAGGAACTAAAGGTTTGCTCCTTTGCTGTTCAGAGTTGCACAGACCACAACGCAGCAATGAAATAGTTCAAAACATCTGATTTGTCATCATTTGCGTAAATCTATCCCGAGGACATTTCAGAGCTGAGAGAGTAAGTTTTGCTGATTAAACGCTTCTCATCAGAGAGAAAAAAACAAAAAAACAAAACAAAACTGATGCAAATCCAAATAAACCAAGTCTGCTGCTTTAGGAGATCATAAGAGGGCTCCAAGAAAATTCAGAGACTTTGATTTACTCCAGTGTAATCCTGTCATGTATAGCCTGAATCTAGTTTTTAAAAATAGCAACGAGTCATTCTGTACAACGCAGCGTAGACTCAAATCGTTTTCACACACAAACCTCATGTTAAACATGGACGTACAATAAATGTTCTGGTCACGGTTTACGCATTCATACAAAGCAGCCGCAGATCACAGAAGGAGGAAAAAAAAATCCTGCAGATGTGGTTCTATACCTAACACTGCTAAACCCTGCAATCATCTCTGGTATTTTCTTAGCATTAGCAGCTGTTATAAAGTGAATACCAAAAGCAGCTTTCTTTTCCTCCAATGCATTCCAGAGTTTCCCTCTCAGTCGGCCTCAACTCAATTTAAAGCTGTTCCCTTAAATTAAATCAGCTGAACTGACTGCAAATGTGTTACTATTTGGGCTAAAAGAACACCTGATTATGTAAAATTAAGTGAGTTACAGTATTTCATTCCAAAGCAAAAAAGATGGCAGTGAACAGCTTGTATAATTATAATTATACCTACCTACAAGTGTGTGAAATGTAAATAATTAGCTACAACAACGCACAAATATCCTAACGTGTGTAAGCTTGCTTCAAGGCATTGGAGCATATGTTTAGCTTAGCCTGTCTGTTAGCATACTTGTGTTGATTAGTGAAGTGATAACTGGTGAGAAATCACCAATCATGCTACTTTTTCCCCCCACTATAGCCTCTATATTAACAATGAAAAAAATAAAGTTATTCTAAGAATGTTGCGATCAGGATCGTCTTCAAATTTTTACGGTAACATTTTGTTCCAGTTTGAATATGCTGCTCTAATGAGTTAACTCGGTTAAGAAGTTGCCATAATGTTCCAACACGGAGTCACCTGAAACAGATGTAGCGGTACCATTTGTTTCCAGAGATTTGTCGGACTCTATCGTCAACAGATACTGTATGTCAAGACTTCCTAATGCCGACATCATAATCGGAGCACTTTACGCACACCTCATGCTAATGCTGGTTTTTATAGGTTGTTTCACACCACTCGTTGATAATTTGTCTCATAAAATATTTCGGTGTTGTTCCACATAACTGTGCATAAACTGGAAGTCATAGAAAAGCTTGTTCTCCTGCCTTATAAAAGTACCAGTTTGCTTTTAACGTCATAAAATTTAATGATGACTGTTTCAACTGCTCTCTGTGCAGCCATTTCTGGAGAAACCAGAGCCCTATGAGTGTTGGATTAATAATGCATACAGTTTAACAAACTGCATGCAAACAAACGCTCCATTTTTTTTTTTTTTACTGGTAGTTATGCAGTTAAGTTATAACTACATATAAGACTGAATATTTATATATTTGAACAAAACTGAAAGTTTGCACAGAGCTTTTCTGATCAATGGATTACCACTCAAGGTTTTTTCAGCCATGGTCAAAAATATCAGTCTAATAATGACGTTCATAATTGTCAGTGGCGTAGTGTTAAAAAGTCAAAGATAATTTTTAATTTTTGCTCAGGAAATCTGCCCTGACGTGGTAACCTAACCTGACCCAGCATACCGACTCACTTAGCTGACAAAACGTACTGAAAAAAAGAGAGAAACAGAAACAAAAAATAGCTATCAATCATAAAAGCAAGAAGCCATGGAAGCACGTCTTTTTGACAAGCTACTTCATTTCATAAAACAGAATTATGGCTTACTTTTAACAGCCTAAGATCAGTGCTGCTGGTTTAATGATGAAACTGACTCAAAGAGTGAACCTCGTTAAGCTTTATGTTGAGTTGCTGAGGATTAAAGCTTGCGGGGGTGCCGTTCTCACACTTCATGCTGGCTCAGATCACCGCTTCTTCCTACTTTAAAAAGACACCCACTTTGCTAAATAATTTACAGGTTTATATAAACAGCTGACCTTAAATTCAAACCAATCTACCAAATTTAACATTACAACTTTTAACGCAATTTTAGGGGGGGAGGGGGAGAAACAACAAAAATTGCAATTCATAAATGAATAATCTGTACTGCCATAGCAGACTGGCTAACAAAGCACAAACACAAGAAAAGAAGTCAAACGGACTACCTCCAGACATTGCACATGTCCTTTTCCTCACTCTCTTTGAAGCACAGACTAATCACAGACGGAGAGAGAAAATACAAACGGGAACACCTGACATCTATTGTAGACTACCAGCTGGGAAACGTTCTCAGTTTCTAGGCAACTCCTCTCGGTTTCAGCTGCTAATGTGATTTCAGGAAAGCATAAATAATACAGTGAGGAAACTAAACGGCGATGAAATCAGTCACCCTTGACCTGCAATCTCACTAGAGCTGTAATGAGCAAGAAAGGATCTAAACAATTTAAACAGCTACAGACTCGGATACTTGCCATTTGACATAACTGTGAGCATGTAAAAGACATCAGAGATAAAGCTAAAGACATCATCACATGCTCAGCAACAAGCTTTGCGCAGAACGCAGATTGTAAATTGATTGTAAATCCCACATCATCGTGACGCACCTTAGTTGATGAATCATGACAATTTGTTTCATATACAGCATAAATGTCAGTTCTGAGCAGCAGTTGATCTACAGCTAATCTGGTGTTTTGCACATCTGTTTATTTAGGAAGAAAACTAATTTCATAACAGCGTAAATACAGCCATGCACTATAAATAAGCCTTCCTTTTGTACAAAATACACTCAAAATGAAGCAGAATGTCTTTTATAAAAGCACAAGAGGTTTCACCTGATGAAAAGACAGCAAGCAATAGTCAGGAAAATACTGCTAGAGCTACCAGCGACATAATGGGAAGTAAAAGTGATATAAAAAGGCAGAAGGCGCAAGGGACCGCAGGGCAGAGAACCGAGCCAAGATAAGTGGAGCTTACCAATTTGCTCACTTATAAAGCAGTGGCCTAATTTACCAAGTGAAGTCACTGAGGATAGACTTCGTTCTTTTTATTATATGACCAAATTGGGGTTGGAAAACTAAGCCTGCATTTGGGAAGAATCGCCTTTTGTTTACAGCATTTTAAGAGTTTAAATTGTGTTTCCTGCTTATAAAACTGTGGCGTGGCCAAATTTCAGTAATTACTTTGGTAAATAAAACTAGAAAAGAACGTATAAACGCAATTTCATTTTTTTCCATGCTGAATTTGAATAATTGAGGAAGTGCATCACCAATTTCAGTTTAATCAATTTCAGTTGTTTGTTTTTTTAAATCAACTATTCCAATTATAATGTCATGCAATGTTAAGCATGATATTGTTAGCATTAGAAACAGGGATGGTCTGATTGAGTGAAACCACTGAACCGTCCAATAATAAACACAGGATGGGTCTTGTGTTGAAGGAATTCAGATTTTACAGCATTTAAGTTCTTAGAAAAAAAATGGTTTTAGCTAATATTATAAACACGAAAATTTAATCAGATTCATTTTTAAATTTGTCAGATTAAATTTTAATGTACGGCTGTAAACCATTACAGAGGAGATGTGGTGAATTTTCAGGTCATTTTACCAACATTTACAACCCGATAAAGCTAGCAGTCTTCTTTTCAACTACATAGCCTCTGCTTCTTCCCCTTACACTAAATATTCTGTTTATAGATTGAGCAGCTCTGTAGCATAATGTTAATATAAATACAAAGGTATCATTCTGAGGAACGTCATGCCAGTATCAATCTTTTAAATATTAATACAACTAAAGCTATGAGCACAAACTAAATTGAAAAAGCATTTAATTTGAGTGAATGCTGCACTGACTTGTAGCATTCACTCCTCTGGGATGAGCGTCTAGCGACAGTGGACTGTCGATTGCATTGTGTCTTCAATCTCGACAGTTGCCATTTTGAACGTTTCATTTATTTACACATCATTTTAAACAGCTTACATCCCATCAATACAAGATTTCCTCTACATGCAATTCATCATGGCGCACCGTCACGGCAAAATAAAAGCCGCTACGGTGTCAGAAAGAAGTTGCTTTTTTTAAAATATATGTTAAAACAATGCAAAGCATATGAAACTATAGTATATTTGTCCACTTATACTACCCATAATCAGAGTCTGAAACGAATTTAAATATCACAAAACTTTCTTATGAAAAACCAACACCACTACTGTGTGCTACGCTGCTTTCAGGAGTGAAGGAAAACTAGAAATAAACAATTATAGCAACTAGTAAGAATGGCTTAGCTACTTACACAAAACTTTGGCACCGATTCATGTCCTATCTGAAATAACTAGCCGGTATGCTACATGACAGGTTGGTTGACTGGCTAACATTCAGCAGGTGGAGTGGTACATTTTCCTCATGTCTTGGTTCAGTCTGACCTTGTCAACCTAATTCCTTCCTCTTTTTTTCTGCCTCAGCTGGCTGCTCTGAGACTGGGCCTGGTATTGTTTGTTAGCACACACTGTGGGGGTTAGGTGGAAAGTACAAGGGTGGGCTGTTTGCTATCATGAGCAGTGGAAGCACTGTGCAGAGACGCAAAGCAATCTGAACATCCCTTTTCATTGATGACAGTCAAAATATGTGAAATGTGAGGCGTAGTGTGTGGTTTTACTGAAGACATTGTTTAGAGAGGAATCCAAAAAGCAGGCGAGCTTAAAGGCTAAAGTGATTTTCTTTTATTAATTTATTAATCAAATTCAAGTCCAGACAAGCTAAGTGTCAAGAACCATCAAAACTATTATGCATGCTAATTGAAGTACACCACTCCTATTGAGTCATGGTTTGGTTGAAAGCAACCAAACCAGGCATAGCCATGTTTGAGGAAGTGATATAGCAAAAAAAATCAGCTGCTGAGGTGAATCAGACGATTCTTATTTTGACTGCCAGTTATCGGTTGAAGGGACACTCAAAAATCCAACCACTGGATGCATTATTATAAGCACTAAGACAAAAACCCCTGTGGACATTGTAATAGAAGAGAAAGAGCTGAAAAGATGAAAAAACAAAGAGGTATAAGAAGCCGGTTAATAGGAAACTGTATTTTCAAGGAAATCTAGACACACGTCTGCACTTTATTTAGATCATGTGGACCGCACAATGTTCAGGAAATAACAGGAAGGTCAATCTGAGCACAACAAAGTTCCTCTATTTTATCCTCCTTTTCAGCTGTAAAGCTCTCCTGTTTATGGTAAACACACAGAGGTGTTTTTGTATCGCTAGCTGTGCAAATCACACCAACTGCATGCATGAGGTGCCAAACACACTTTAAAATGTAAACTTTAAATAATTTTGTGGTCATTTTAAAATAGTAAAACCATGTTTTACACTGAGTACTTTCTTATACGCACCTCTGCTTTGAACATTAATAACTACTCAACAATAATTCTTGATCATCTCTTTATACAACAGATTTAAAGAAAATTCTGAATTAGTTAGAAGTGTTGGCAAGTCAAAGCTTTTTGCAAAACAGATTAAAAAAATGGCACCACTGCAGAACACATACATAGTTTAGTTCAGCTTAATCTTTGATATTTTTGACTCGTTAAGGGATCTTATAAAAAAATTTGCAGGTAAAATGATTTGAAAAGCTAGTAGAATGAGAGCAGACAGTACTTTCTACACTACATTTTATGCTGCATTATTTAATAGCATTGTCTCCATAAAATAAACTCAAACCACATGGTTAAAAAATTCCCAAAAGAAAACCAGCCACCACTATCCCTCACTATCAATTATTGAAGCAGTTGCCGCAGTCACACTGCGTTCTCAGCTAGTTCAACCCTATACTGCCTAAACGTGGATCTGGGATTCTATCCACTTCTCACATTCCTCATCCCGACTGTAGGTCAGTTGACAACAACAGTATCTATTACAATGTTACGCCCCATCCTCGTCAAGGTCACCCACTTGCCTCCGACAGGGAGAGAAGCTGTGCTGGGAGCAGAAATCCAGATAAGCTAAGCTGAGCCCACGAGGATTTCTCTTTCTCCAGCCCACTCCATAGTCATAAATCTTATCTCTTGGTAAAAGGGAAACCTGACTGCAAACTGAAAATCTGTCATCAACCGCTCAGCTGCCTAAATTCCCACCCAAATACCGATGATTCAGTCCTCTTACAAGTGTAAAGGATTTATGAAAAAAAAAACCCATAAAAAATAGAGAAAAAATATGGCCAGGAAGAAAAGAACCCACACGGTTTACTTTTACCCATAATGCAGCCGTGAGCAAAGAGACGGTTTTATCTTTCAAGTTGCTCCGCTTTCAAAAGCCAAAGGCAGTTTAAAAATCAAGCAGAGTAACAACACTTGAACCTAGACATGCTATCCTGAAATCTTATCAACGAGGCAACAAAGGACATTTTTACAAGTCCTACATAGCATACAAAGAAAACAAGTTGTTATTCAGGCGGTGAGATTTCCCCAGAGTTCCCAACCTCAAACTATTTATAGATGTTCTGTTAATCTGTTTCCCTTGTGTTAACACTCGGCTGTGGGTGGTGCCTTCTCCAAACATTAGAAAGACAATCCTGAGTCGCACATCAATAAACACGTTTTTCTCAGATGAGATTTATGCCAAATTACTCCCCATTGTTCAGCGGCTAACACCAACAAAAACGAGGCCTATTTAGGTCGCAAGCTAACGGCACACTTTAAGACACGGGGTATTTCTTTAAGAAATCACACAATTAAAAATTTAAAATATAGCTACACAACAAGGAGACACCTTTAGATAGCTCTTTGAAAAGCTTCCAAAAAACACTCATGGCTTATCCTTCTACGATGCAGTCAAGGTTTTAGCAGTTCAGACGGTGCCTCGGATGATAAATGAGCGGAGGTTAAGGCTATGGCCGTAGGAGGAGAGATGTATATCTGTACATATGGAGGAGTGTACTCAGCTTTGTTCTACGAATGGCCCTTGAGCTGCACTCCATGCTCTGCCCCTCAATCTGCCTCTCTACCCAGGCCTTGCTACTCTCATTGACCCCAACTGCAGGCTGTCTCATTGAACCATGTCTACCTTAATGGGTGGTGATGTGTACTATTACCAAGTGCCAGTAGTTCCTGCACTAAAGCCTCAAAAAATCCTATAGACCTTTACGCCTTAATGCACCTGGAGGCGACAACTGCTGCAGCTCAAACCACATGACACTTGAACACAGATGCTGGTGAAAGGACGAAACGCCCGAAAAGGCAGATTAATAATACAGCAGGGGGAGAGTAGGCTAGGACTCAATCCATCTATTGATTTTCGTGGTGAAGCTAGAACTGGGTTTTCAAAAGAAAGTGAGCAAAACACAATTCGGATGGTCATTTATCAAATAGTATATGATGTTATATTGATGAAACTTTTTTGTGCTTAGCTTTGTTTCACTTCTGTGATTCTGTCTTTCTCCTGCATGTGTTCAGGTCTAACACCACTTTACCTGATGACAGACATACTTTAATCCATGTGCACTTTATCACACTCTCCACAACTTGCAACAATTATGTACAACCTTTCAGTCAACCTTTGTGCAATTAGAAACAGGTAGTAAAAAAGAAATATATCTACCTTTAGATAACCCTTTGAAAAGCTTCCAAAGAACCCTCATGGCTTATCCTTCTAAGTTCACAATTTTGTCTCTAAACTTTGATCTGAAAGGGCCTCTAGTCCACAGCTGTCCCCTCCCTATTAGTGGCCCGATATTCAGATTTTTCTGTCCAACGTGACTACAAAGTGTTTGCTGGAAACCTGCCTATCTGCACATGTTTTAAGAGCATATCTTAAATATTCAAAATGCAATTGAAATTGAGAAAACATTTTTGTTAACTGAAATAAATAAAAACAGTAATTCGTGGGGAAAAACTACAACTGGAACTATCTAGTGTTTATAAAACTAAAACATACTGAAATTATAGACCTTATATCCTTTGCTTATGTTTTTATGAATCTATTTATTAGCTTTTCAAACTGATGTTAAATTAATTGACTGTTTTAAGAATTAAACACAGTTATTAGTGTTTTACAGGATGTCTAAAGTATTTGTGAATCTGAGATAGTTGTGGGCAGCAGCTGTCCAAAACCACTTGTGAGTACTGGAGGTCCACTAATCAAAATATACTATTCAAAATCTTGTAGCTGACAAGAACCTCTCTGATGGCACAGATGTCGCAGATTTGTACAAAAACCTTACCACTCATTTGTGCTCATGAGGAACCCTTGCATTGGTTACAGCCAGTCCAATGATTCAGAACATAAAGGGTGGGCATATATTGTTCACCTGAACTCTGTTAGGAAAAGCACCAGGCCAAACGTATTGCCAAGGAGTTATTGCACTATTGCGACTTTGTGCTGTGTTAGCTGAATGATAACAGTGTAACAAAAATGACTAAAATTTGTATATTTTATCTACGTTAAAAAAAAAAATCATTCTTTGTTCCTGAATAGTAGTAGAAGTTATACTACATAACCTGTAATAAAGAGGGAATGACGTATGTCTTACAAACAAAACCTCAAAGGAAAAGATGTAAACAGAAACTGTTTACATCTTTACAGAGAAAAAAAAATCTAGCAAGGATTTTCTTTCCCAAATATTGTGGTTATTATTAGATTTTTTTTTAGACATAACTTGAATCATGCGTGTTAATGTTCCACAAACAAATGTATCTATTCTTACATACAACTCTTGTACAAAAAACAAACTGACCTCCAATGCAACATGCATTTCAACCTATCCGTATGTAAGTTCCGACAAGTATACATTGGAGAATCACAAAACTAAAATGTTTGCACCAACTATAAAACTCTTTTAAGAGCTCGGAGCCAAAAACGAATCAGTGACTCTCAAAAACAAAAAGCTGCTTGAGGTGGTTTAAACCGACTTGCAAGAACAAAAGCACCTGGTGACCCTTAAGCACTTGTGAAACACTTCTACGACTTAAAATGTCAGCCCAGTCCAGAGGAACCGTGAAACTGAACTCCCAGGCAGAGACCCTCAAATAAATAAAACCTCTCTTGATCATTAAAACCTCTATTAAAGTCAGAAAGTGGTGATGTTGATGTTGAGCAGGAGTAAAGTGAAACCCACTATATCACACCAAATCTCTCCCCCTTAGCCAGACGCTCAGCAGAGGTCTGCAGCTTTCAGCCGTCAGACTTTGATGACCTTGTTAGTTTGAGTGCCTAATCTGCTAATGCCCTGATAAAAATAAACAGTCAGGGCTGTCATTGTAGTCCCCCCCCCAACACACACACACACACTTCATCCTCCTTCTCCGTCTGCAGCTGCTATCCATGAAACACAGATGATACCTCCATCTTTATTTATCCTGAGGACTGACTGTCAAATTGACAGCAAGAAGAGCCGGAGGGGCGGCGGGGTTCCTGCCGGTACAAAGATAGATAACTGCCCTTTAACATGATGTGACTGGTTTATGTCGGATATTGGTGTACGCAGTAAATTCTGCAATATTAGAAATGAATTATCTGTTTTATGACAGCCACTAAACCCTATTATTAGCCACAGGCCCGTTAAGCAAGAATTTATTTTTTTAAGCTATACACAGCTTCGAGGAGAATTTTGTTTTCCTTCTTTGGTGTTAATAATTCACACACAATAAGCTATTAAAGGAAAGGCTGGAATAAACATAAATTCTTAAAAATACAGCATGGACTGGACATAAACAATAAAAGCGCACCAGTAAAACAAACGCATAGCGTTATAGCCGTAATAAATGTCTATCGTGACCAGTGGCCTCTTCGCCGACCAGCTACAGTTATATATTGAACTAAAGTAATAACTTGCAGCATACAACGTCAACAAATGGAGCCAGCAGCAAAGTCTCATTCTTTCGAGGATGCATAATCTAAATGGATGTGGTTGAATATAATTCAGTTTTCCAGATGGACATAGAAGTCCCTCCTAATCGAATGTGCGACTTCAGCTTATTGCCGAACACTTAACAACTCTCCATCCTCCCTTACGAACGGGGAGTTTATTTCCATTTTCACTTCACCCACATTACTCCTGCAACTACATCAACAAAACACAATGAGAGATTTAACAAAAATGTAACAGCAGACTGCAAGCGGCGTAAAATCAAACCGGTATCCACCTCGTGTTCTTTACTTCCAGACTTAAAAAGTTCTCTGATCCGCTGTAGTTACGGATCACTGCCATCGACTGAAATAACAAATTCTTAGCGTGCTATTCATTCATCACTCATTAAATCTGTTTGGTTGTACGGTACAATGAGACAAAAGCAGCATGTCAGCTGACTGTGTCAACACACTTTATCAAACTCCCACGATGTTGCTCACTGCAGACAAATAAGGAGTCAAAAGCTTCACAAATAAACCGTACGTGCTTTGAAGGGGCGACTTCTCTGCACACAAAGGAACAGAATGCATAAAGGGTCTGCAGGTAAAGGTAACATTTAGATGAAAAAGTAGCAAGCACCCATCTGGAGAGCATGTCAACACACGCTGCCAGGTCGCTAAAATTGTAGTCGGGCCGGAAAATATAGGGTCATCAGCGAAACAGGGCCAACTGGCAATAAGGTTCATTTACAACCCTGATAATGTGCATGTTGCACTTGCACATAGTTCACGGATCATAAAATCTATTTTCTAAACGTCATGCACTTAAAAGCCACTTATGATGGCATTTTGTCTTTCAGAGCTCTAATTTTTACAAAATAAAACTAAAATAAAATTATTAGACAATGGAGCTTTATGGATACAGAAATGGTACTTTACGGATTGAACCACACAAATTTGTTTTTAGTCAACAATCTAAGTCTGTGTATATATTTATATTGTTTAGTTAGAGCTATAACACTTGTCATTAATAGCTACAACACTGAAATAGTCGCTCGGTAAGTTTTGCAACTTTAGTTTGAAGACCAGTGTTTATGCCCAACACATCAACAAGAGATGACGGTAGCTAGCATTAACCTCAGCAAAGGGAAATGTGTCTTTACTCGAGACATTCTGTTGCCTTAGTGCTACTGAAAACTAATTCTCATGTTTTTGCACGGTTTATGGAAATGCAACAATATTCTAGCAGATTTCCCAAATCCAACATCTAAACAGTTTTACGGTAAATATTAGCTCTAAACACAGAAGGATGAACAGTTTCTACGGTGTTGGCCAGGCGTCCAGATCCACCTGGACTGTTGAATGTTCTCCCTCTGCGCCTGGGCTCCACTCAATTATTTCCAGCTGTATTACCCACATCATAACCTTGCCCAGAACTGCTTTAAATAAAAGAAGAGCTGAAGACTGCTGACCATATGGGTCCGGATAGAGGATGTGAGAAAAACAGTGTGATGCGACGAACAACGTTTCAACGGGTGAGGGGGGGGAAGACTCGTTCTCACAACAGATAATGCAACGCTTCAGTATTCAAGGACACCGGCGCGGTCTCTGGTGAGCATATCAGCATTCATAAGAGGACTCTCTGCTGTGGCAGGGGTGACTTTGATGCATGTTTAAGGAAAGCAAGAAGCATGAGAAAAATCAAACCCTCAATGCACAGGGGAGTAGAGAAGTCACTGGCATCCAGCCAGTTTCCGAGAACGGCTCGAGCAAAGGACAACCAAAATTTATTACTCGTGGTATTAGAACTTTAATTATTAAAAATTGTGTACCAATAAATAATGTAAAACACTCACTGGAAGGAGGAATAAAGGGGAATTAACACTCTGGAAAAAATCTTGATTTCTGGGAGCAAGAGGCAGAATAAATTGCTGACGTTGCAATAAAATCTCAGGCAAGGTGTCAAATTCAATATTTTTTAGTAGTTAGTCCATAAATTCTTTATATAGTCCCCCATCCAGTTTATACTGGACCCGGGCCTTCCGAGAGACTCTTTGTCTCTCATTTTCTAAGTGTATATTTCCCAAACTGAAAATGTACTCAAAAGTTATTGTTTGGCGGAGTTTTCTGTAACAGAGCTGGTTTAATTGGGTTGTTCTGCTGACAAGCACTTCATCATAACTCCTTTTGGACTGTTATTTTAATACTCTCATTCCTTCACGGGCCAAGTTTGACCCGGTATAAACGCCCGCGCCAACCCCATAAATTTGAAATGTCACGTCTACAGTGACCCCGCTCCTCGATGCCAAAGTCAAACAGTTACATGTCATCAGGCTTGGAGAAGCTTGGCAGCAGAGCGGAGGAAGGAAGACACACATGTTTGTGTGCTTAGCACAGAAAGTGTATTTATTTCCGTCTCTCTTCCAGAGCAGTGGATTGGCGCGAGGATTTCAGCGTGGCGATGACGAGTTAAGCTGTTGGACCGTGGCCCGGGCCACTGTGCCACAAGACACTTTAACTCATTGTCAAATATTCGCATTCCCCTTCATATTTAACACAATCGGCTTCGGTGTAACACTCTCGTGAGAGTTGTGCATTTCCAAATGAGTAAATCCAAGGTAAATAGGGCTGGGAAGGAGGAATGTGTACTGAATAAAACATTAATTTTCCTATGTAATTAATTAAGAATTGAAAACGTTATTTTCAGCCTGAAATGTTTTGGTTTAAGACGACAATGTACAAGTTAGCATCTAGCTTTCCTGGAGATGATCCAGATTTAACCCTAGTGCGTGCGAGGACTGAGCCAAACGTAGAGGACTATGGCAAATGATACAAGTTTTATGTGTGTGGGGTCGGATGGACCCCATTTCTACATACAAGGGTTAAACTTATAGACCAATTTATAAAGCACCAGAAAATGTCCCAAAAATCAGATTTGGACATTATCCAGGAATGCCCTTTGGCCCATGCAGCACACACCGGGAGATTGACCGCGTCGTGTTATGAAGTATGAGTGGAGCGTGCAGGAGGAAGGGCAACTGATAAAGTACGCCGCGGTCACCGGGTCAACCCTTATCGACGGAAGCTTCTGAATCTAATCTTTCCACTGGAGACGTTTCTGAGACACGTCTTTGTGTCAAATGAGCCTCTTCTCTGCACTCATTGTCATTGTTTGTATTCTTTTTTTCACTATTCCAGAAACCTATTCAGAGTTTTGTCAAAAGCAACATCTGACCCAGCCTAACTAGTAAATCCACAGTTGTAGCAATTAAAGTTGTGTAGTGGTTGTGTAAAACCCTTGACTAGGTTTGGGAAGAATTCAGATTTTTACAAGAATGGCATTCAAAACATTTTTCCAGCCTTCCCGTAGTAAGCAGGCAACATAGTGATGAAGCACAAGATTCTGACGTGCTTATCTAAAGCATAGAAGTAATTGCAGGATGTGTCATCACTTTTACAATGTGCTGAAAGTGTACTGATATAGCTGTAAAAATCGGTTATTGGCCATAACAATGGTATCAATATCGGATATCGGACCAAATTTTCTTATCTGTGCATCCCTACATTTTACATCTTTTGATTTCTCAGACTTCATTTTTGGACCTGTCACTGATGCTGAAAATATTGCTAGCTTTAGTCTTCTTCACAAAGTAACAACTTCCACATTGAGGAAGGATGAGGAAGGAAGCTTAGGTAGGATGCAGTCACTGATCGGAAATCGGAAGGGTTTTCGAGTTTTCAAATGATTCTTCCATGCATCTCTTTTGGAGACGTAGTAGTGTGGAAACGTTTTAATCTGACTTTACAAGCTTAAATAGACAAGTCTGAAGAACAGGTTTTTATTTCAAATTGTGGCTGGCTAAAACCCCAATAGTTTATCTTTTTTGAATATTCGGAAACAAAAACAATACAGAGAAACAAATGAGTCCCTTTGCTGTAAAATAATAATTACATTTACATTCAAGTATAATAAAGACTGCGCTTGTTAAAAGCCCAAATAACTGGAAACAGGTTCAGCTGTTCTAATTTCTCTTGTATGTGGTGAAATAAATCTATCATCTCATAAATGTTTGACATTGGTCCCAAAGGAGGGACGTGTTCTCCCTTTAATTTCTATCAGGAGAATAATCCCCTTTTGAAACCCTTTTTAGGGTGAATTAGAAAGGCCCAGTATTCAAAGAGATGAGTGCAGAGAAGGGGGCGGGAATAATCACAAGGGCCTGGCTGTCTGTGTGGATTAGAATGGGAAGAGAAAATCCTTTCATCTCAGATCTGTACTTCCAAGCTTGGGAGCATGCTTGCACAAACCTCTAATGCACACTCCTCATAAAAGAAACCCAAAGACCTCTATATTGTCTTATTCTGTTTTAACATCCAAGAGGCAGTTATTTAAATTTAAACAGATGGAATTCAATTACACTCCAAATGAGTCTGACAGTCGCAGGATTAGAGAGGCGTTTATTTAAAAAAAAAAAAGAAAAAAAAAAGGAAAGTGTCGTTCTCTGGGGCTGACCTTTCAGTTTGACAACACAAAGCCCAGGAGGCCACCCTCATGTTCTTACTTTCCTCCATCGTTTCTCATGCTGAAATGTTGACGGCTGCACTATTTTAGTCAGACAGCTTGTTGACAGAACCTCCTTAGCCAGAGAGCAACAACTAACGTCTCAGCATAACACCATCTGACAGATAAGAAAATGGATTAACCATTATGCGTGTTTGCTCACTTGTCTAACTTTGTGAGTGTGAAAACAACTGTGCATGCGCGCAACAGGAACTGGCACTTAAAAAAAAATAAGACTACTTTAAAGTTGTTCTTGCACTAAAAGGAGAAAAAGCCTAGTTGTTAGCAAACTACTAAATACATAGTTTAGAGCATTTGATAACATCTGGACCGGAAATTAAAAAACAACAAAAAAAATACACTCTGGTTATTTCCGCATGACTAGAAATTTGCCCGATAGGATCTAGAACGAAACTACATTTCCAGATTTCAGAACTGGAACAATCAAAACATAATCGCATTGAAGTTCGTTTTCAAAAAAAAAAAAAAAAAAAGGAGTGGTATTTTTAGGGTGAAAGTAGATAAGCAATAAGCACACAGCGGGGGATGATGGCGGACTGAACTGTACAATGAAATCTGTGTAATGTAGCTTACACTTGAAGAAATAGGAGAGAGACGAGCCAAAGCTAACAGAAACACACTTTCTTCATACTCTTACTCAATTCAACTGTGTGCAGCAACAATGACGACGTGCGCCAAGGACATGAAACACAAAGAAGCCTGCAGGTCCAAAACACAAGCAGGAGGAAGAAAAACAACATGAACGCTTGTTTTGGGTGAGGAGACTGCTGGTATCCCCATTTGGACAGAGTATTACTCACAAACTGGAAACTGCCTCAAATAACTCATACAGGTTTCTCTACATTTACTTTGAACTGCACAGAGTGTAAGTGTACACAAAAGTCATAGCTTTGGCATGTACCTTGGCTTTGACGTTACCGTTTGGTACGTCTTCAGCCCCGCTACGGTGAGGTAAGCAAAACAAAGAGACGTACTGTTTTCTTCGTACAACAGGACTTCTAGATAAAAAACTATTTTAATATTCTCTGCAGAATATAAAATAAAATAAACAAAGAAAGTGGACAATTAGAAATATCTCAGCTTGACCAGTTCATGTATTTAGCAGGCCTGTCGCAATAAATCAATCAATCACATGATAAATTAAAACAAACTCAATAATTTGGATTTGCATGATTTATCGTTTTTCTCTTTCTACTAAAGATTGGATGACAAAAGTCTTGATTCTGGTGCTTTGGTCTTAACTGGTCTTTTTTTTTTTTAAGGACAAGTTTGTTTACAGAGACTTCATAATTAATTTTATTTGTTGTTTTGTCAAGTTAATTTGGATGTTTAAAATGTCTTCCAGTTCAAATGTTAAATATTCTTTAAAAATTTAAGCTTATTTATCTTTGAGCATGCGTTCTTGCATCATTATGCCATTAACGTTATATTACTGGAAAATGGTCTCAAAACTACAATATTATCATTTATCGCAATAACTTGTGGGACAATTTATCGTCCAGGTCTATACATAAGAGACAGCATATATATGTTGGTGTAAGAAAATAGAGAAATCAATGAAAAAACTGATCTGTACTTAAAGTCATGGTCAAATCAAGCTACTTATGGAATCTAAGTGTGTCATCAAACTAATTCATAAGAAAACTAAGTAATAAATTGAACTAAAACCAAACTGAAATACATTTAAACTTTATTCAGCAATGAGAGTCGACAACATCACCACAAGAACACAACGAAGGAATCTAATGAAAACAAAGCACAACTACTAGCAATGGTCTTTTGTTAAATATTGACTGCAGTTTCTGTAAAAAAAAAAAAAAAGTCTGTTTTGATGTGTAGTCAGAGCTAAGAGTGGTGGGATTGTGGCGTGATATGCTGCTGTGACACAGACTTCTTTTCTAAGTTCATAATCATAATGATCAGCCATTGTTTACGTCCAGATTTACCATGTCTGGCTTCCTCTGATACAGAATGATGATGCAATGTCTCACATCAATTACATAAAGCTAGATAAAATATGACATGACTGTCAGACTGCAGACATTTTGATACCTATCCAAATTAGGTATCAAAATACCTAATTATGATTAGGTATTTTGATCTGTGCCTGTGTTAGAGGCACAGATCAGATTTTTTGGAGAGTCAAAAAGATCGTAGTTGGGCTGCTGAGACTGTTGTAAAAACGACGGATTTAAGTGTCATCTGGGCAGAAAAAGCAGATTTTTGGTTGCATTTGTCTGCGGTGTGATATATTATTATACTCCACACTTTTTCTCACCTTTTTGCACAGAAAATGGACCCAGGTACCAAACAACTGCACACCAGAAACATGAGTGGGTCCCTAAAGTTGTTTCACTCAACAAATATGCTGCAAACAATCCCTTTAAGGTGCATACAATCTGTTTAGGGGGAGGGCAAGACGCAAGTCTCTATACCACTCTCCTTCAAACAATGCCTTGCTGTGAACTTCCTCTTTGTTCAAGAAAAAAGCGACAAGGATTGTTAGATTACAATGATCTTCTCAGTTTGTTCCTGCTGATGTTCTGTTTTTTTTTTTTGTTTTTTGTTTTGTTTGTTTTGTTTTTAAATCCTGGAACCTCCGGTGTCAAAGTACACGCTTCTTTTCACATGATACCACTGCGGAGACAAAACCTTTGGAAACAAGTGAGAAATCCCCAAACTGTTTTACAACCGTAGCAAGTCGGTGCAAAGTTTGGGCCACCTCTTTTCCGCGTTGGGAGAAAATTCCAGTTGAAGGAAGGGAGGGTGGTGGTGGTAAGGGGTGAGCCACGTCTGCTCCTCCCCACTGTGTGGGTTTTGTTCTGCTAATCAGACCACATGCCTCAAGGATTGAGGAATCCGAGAGCTCTCAGCCAGCTCCTCTCATTCCACACACAGCCGCAGCGGCCTGTGACAAACTATTCAGTGTGTTGTGGGGTTAAAGACTCTATCCATTCATAACACTGCTCACCCGCCTTCCCTCCTCTCCTAATCTCAGGCAGTTCTACCCCTCTGCCCCCTCTTCTTACCCCTCATATGCCCTCTCTCTCTCTCTCTCTCTCTGTGTGTGTCTCTCAGTTTGTCACTACAGCAGTGGATTCTTTATCTCTCTCTACATTCAACACGCTGAGTCTGAATAGGTTTATTATTAGACTACGGTCCAACCACACAGCCACCACAAATTTAAATAGAAAAACAAAAATGTGCGTATATTCACTTAGTCCGGCCCAAAGCCTGGATATTCGCCTTCCTCTTTCCTCTCTTGTTTACTCCCCCCGCCCACCACCTCTCCTGTATTTTGTTGGGGTCCCCCCCCCTCTCTGTTCTCTCCTGCTACTCACGCATCGAGAGGCGAAACAAGGCACGTTGGAAATTTGCAGGCTGACAATGGAAGACAGCTGCTCTGGATGCATAAGTCTTTCATGAGCTGAATTGGTTGTACAAGCCTTAGCTCCCCCTGAACCCCCTCCCCTCATCCCGCACATGCCTCCCTGCTAGTGAGCGGATCCAGACGCAGCACAGCACACCTCCTGGAAAGCTAAGCGGAGAGAAAGACGGGGAGGCAAAGACAAAGCGTGACAGAGGCTTTGTTTGACAGATCTGGGATGGGTTTTTTTTTCCTTCCCCCCCCCTTGCCAAAGTGGACCAAGAGATTTCTGTTTGGATACTGTTGCTTATTTCTGCTCTACACACTTACCTAATGAAGACAAAACTGATGAAAGAGCTGGGTTTTAATTGGACGACGTCACCAATGAAAACAAACTAAAAGTGGGAGTCAAAACACCATCGTCTTTAATTTGCAAAAGCTGCTCTGGCAAAAAGAGAATCAATCTTTCCATTATATCATCTAACGTTGGCAACAGCATAGAAATGCGTAATAAAAAGCATACACCGCATTTACACAGAACATAAATTTAGTATCCACACACACTCGATCGTCAAGAAAATAAATAGCTGAATCTGATTGCAAGTGATAAATAGTGTTGAAAAAGAAAAAAAAAATAATTATTAAAGTACCTTCTTATTTTCCAAAATAGGAGCAGTCGCGAGAGCACACAAAGTTTCCTCAATTAGCAAGTAAAAAAAATAATAAGTTCTGCAGTATTAAATAGGGAAGCTGAAACACATAGGCACAATGCTACTTGACATGCTATTGACTGGAATTGGCAAAGCAGCCAATCCAAGAGCCCCTTTTTTCCCCCTCATTGGCGCAGATCGTCTCCCCAAGAGTGGACATTTAGTTTAGCATCAAAAAGAAGACGAAGCCAACTTGACAACCATTACTGAATATATTTTCTGCCTGCTTGCAAATTGCTTATACTGTACCTAAACTGCTGCCTCGCCATAAGGTTTCTACAATGCTTTCTATCATGCAGGGCCAATCCAACAGGGCAACTCAAGAACTATTTCCTATTTCACTTTTAAAAAGTCTTGAACATAGACACACAAAGCATATAGATAAATATACTATTACTATTGTAAGAGTAATTCCAAAACTTCAACAGAAAAGGTACTGACCGTAGCTAAATTTGTTTTTTTCTAAAATAAACTTCACTGATGAGAAATTTGCTATATGGAATTTTAATACGGAAAGATGTCGTACCACGCCCATACAAGGACCTAGGAACATTGAAAATGTAATCTTTTTCCAACACATTCCTGACAATGTCAGAAGTTTCAAATGCTGCGCTGCAAAAACCTCAGCGTTTTCTAAATCCCAAACTAATGGTGTTACAAAGAGGTTTTACCAAAATTACAAGAGACATGATGGGCAGTTTTAAGCTCTTAAACACTACACCTCTTTTTGAGAGTTTTGCTCACAAAATGACGTGCCCAAAATGAACTCAAGGTATTGAATGAGAGCAAATGAATACGGCACAGATTAAACCAATCTGCCTAAATAATTCTGAATTTTCTTTTGAAAGCATGAAGTTGCGATCCAAAATATTTAACAGTAAAAAAAAAACAAAAAACACAGAATCTGACTACCACCTGTACTGAAAAATTAAATAAGTCAAGCATAGACATTTTAGACAAGTACTGGTTGATAAAAGTTTCAGCTCGTTATTTGAAATTATAGTTATTCCATTTATTAACAATTAATTTTGGGGTTTCCTTAGAAAACATAAAAATGAACTAATATTTGTCTCCAAATGGCAAAAAATTAATTTAAATTAGAACAAAACTATACAACAGCGAAAATGTAAGTAATTTGCACCAAGCTGTCAAAGAAAGTTATGAACACAGACAAAAAACTTGTGTAGGTTTCTTCAAAATGTGGTTCCTCAATCATCATCATCATCATCATCATCATCATCAGTGTAAAATCAACTCAAAGAAAAGGGATATAAGATAATAGATGCAGTAAAAATATATTTACTCAATTCAGGAAACAAAGACAAAAGCAGTGAAAAACAAACAACATAACTTGGTAAACAATGTTGTGTTAATATTCAAAACAGGTTGAAAAAGTTTGAGCATAAATTATATTTACTGAATGAAAACTAATGGGATAGATATATCCAGACAAATACAAAATCGATAACAAGGGCTGTGCAGATTTAAAGACCTTTCTAATAGTGGAATTTTATAATAAGGATAACTAGCAGCCTTACCTGGAAACAATATTATTTCTTGTACAAATTAATGATCAAACACAGTCAACATAAACATTTATTTTGGAGATATTTAAGGTGTTTTTACAAGTCCGTTTTGAGGAATAGCCATAAACAAACCCCAACTCAAGCCACCTGGTTGTTTGCAACAATCTGTGACTACATAAGAGAACCTGGCCTTGTGGAACCAGTCACCACTAGTTATAATGTAACACTGCCCCCACTTTACACCCACTCACAAACTCTACTCTGCTAACATTTTGTATCAGCTATTAAACAACAGAAAGAGGCATGCGGAATGTGCATAGCTCCGAGCCTAAAAGTGTTTTATAAAAGTGCATTTAAGTGGCTCACTAAATGGAAAAACTGAGTACCACCTCTCTTGCCTCATGGATAAACAGCCGTGAACTTCAGGGAAATTACTACTTGGCAACTCATTAGCACTTCTTTTTAGCGTGGAACAATGAAAGCAAAATATTAGTGAAAGACTGCATCGACACAACAAGAGCTGGAGTTTTCCTCTGCTTGAGCGTGCAGATTTTCACTAAATCATCAGCTACTGCACATTAGCAATGCTGAGTTATGAGTTTACAGACAGCTTGGGTAGGTTAGGACTGGATCTGTGAATGTCTGATGATTAAATATCTAATTTGAACATCAGTGCAGACCACAGTGTGTCATTAGACCTCTCCACTGAACATCACAAAGGAGGGGAATGTGGTTTTAAATTGGCCCAAAAACTCTTGAGTGCAGGTCAGGCCTGAGCGAGCAGTGAGTAAAAGGAAATCTGAAAACAGCAAAAAAGGTTGTTGGAAAGCTGCCAGTGAAGCTCTTGTTGCAGAATGTGATCTATAAACTACTTGGAGTCTAACTTTTTCCAACCGCAGCGCGTTCAAAGTTTCATGATTCCAGGCTGCCCTTGCGGTTAAATTTGTTTAGCAAGAAAAGTGATAACCAACCCCAAAATCCTTCAACTGAACACACCAGGCTAAACAATCTGGCAATAAAAGTAACTCCAGCTGGCTCTGAATGACCACTGGAAAGATGTGGTTGGGCTATCAAATATTCCTAAATAAAATGAATCATTTCCTGAGCAACTGAACTATAAACACAAACTGACAACCGTATCCGTCTTCCAACTCGCTGTGTCAATCTGTTTTTTTGTGTGGCTGAATAGCTACAGATAATTATGAGTTATTCTCTAAACACACCTGTGATTAATGTTGATGATGGGTCTCCGTGGCAAAGCAAAACTCTGCAATTTGCAAAATTAATATTGTGTTTAAAAAAAAAAATGGTTGCATGAGAGCTTCTTTTTCAAATACACTATAGAGACTCTTCTTACTGACAGAAATAGGATAATAAAATGAGTATTTATGATGGCATAATAAATCCTAAGTATTCCACAACAAATGTGGACATTCTGACCTTTAAATCCAAGGACTGAGGCAAAATCCGCAACACATAATTGCAACCCAACAAGCTAGGTAGCAATTTTACATAACCATAGGAGGCAAATATTTTGAATCGAAGCTGCATAATCAGCAGGAAAATCGTAAATCTGACACATGCTGGTGTAACAGAGCTATCTCTGACGAAAAAATAAGGGTAGGACCTCAGCACCTGTTAGTAGCCTCAGTAGAACAACATACGTTCTGCTACTGATTTGTGGCATTTAAAGGAAAATTCACATTCGTGTATCCCATCAGACTGTATAAGCCATTTTGATTTACGCAGATTCTAGCAGGCAGTTTTGATTTGCACTGGCATGTCTGGGAGGGAAGGGGCACGGTGAACCTTGAAGATGTGTGGAATGTGTGGTATGCTCCGTTCTGTGCTGCCAAAAGGAGCAGTCCTAGGAATAACACACAAAGACTCAGCCATTATTAAATCATATTACCGCAATTATCGCCTACACCTTCACTCTAAAGTCAACCTCACTTTGTGGAAATAGTTTAACAACTGACATGCAAGTGAAAAAATAAATCAAGAAGCAATTTGTTAAATCTAAATGAGATGGGGGGTGGGGGGGAAGTCTTATATAAACCAGGACCATCAATGTCCGTTATAAAAGTCATTGTTTTTGTTTTTTTCCTTTCTTATTATTCTTCACATCTAATTTTGTTTTGCCTACAAGCCCGAAGCAATTCACATCACTGTGAAGGCGACTAATGGTAGTTGTGGAAAAATGATTAGTGTCAAACATTTTTCACATGCAGCAGCGAGCAGCTCCCTGAAGGCAAATTCTTCCAACAGGCAACAATGCAGAAATTACAGCAGCATTGAGGCAGAGCAGAGACAACTTGGTACAAAACTACATATCATCAACCGGTCTGTGACCTCAAATGCCTGTTATACCAGCATGCTGTGATCCAAACGGTCTCAAATAAATGACTCATTTTTAACGTACAGTACATTTTTAACGTACTGTGGTTAAAAATGGCAAAATGTTCAATCACAGCGATGTGGAGGAGCAGATGAAATGGGTCTCCTGTTATTGATCATCTTTAGGCGTGGTGCTTGAAAAGAACGATTTCATCTATTTGTGTGAACTGGTCCTAAAGGGTGAGTTCATATTGCACCACTTAAACATAAAACAGGTTCAAAGCAATGGCTTGTTTTCTAATCCACGTGCCAGAAACCAACTTATTATCAAATAATGGTTAGCTGAACTCTATTAGACCTCTATTGCTAATTGATCAACTTTGGCAGAAGATGATCCAACTCCATGATGGACATTCACTGGTTGGAGCAAGAAGATATTGGGTTCATATGCCGGTTTGGGCTTTTCTGTTTAAAGTTTGCCACCCCAACAGACCAAGCATTGTGTCTTTATTTTAAGTACAAGTTTTTATACACCAGTAACAGCGACAGTACAAACTGATTAAGCTACGTTTGTAGTCGAAGCGTTGAGCTGGATGCAAGTTGGTGCGAACCAAATGCGCCGGTACCTGCACCTGGCTGCTGGTTTCACACGGTATTATTTCGAAATCACTTCTGAATTTTTGTCTTCATTGCAAAATTAATCCAATCTTGTAGATTTCTCCCTCATGTTGTATCAAGACATGCTAAGATTTTAAAAAGGTGACATTGGAATACAGAGGTGGTATTCGCGGGGTTAGGGATCACAGCTGCCCGTGAATGGCTTAATTCCACTCATACTTGAGACTCCCCTCTAAAAACTACTATACCTGCTTATTTCAGTAACTCAAACACCAAAATAATCCTCTATTTGAATTAGTACGCACAATGGAAACTGTTCTAGCAGTACAGCATAAGGTAACATCCACAGCATTTAGTGTTTCTGTTCTTGGAGGTTCAGCCAATCAGCAGCAAGAAAAATAAATAGTGCTCCTGGATTGGCTGCCTTGCAAACACCAGCCAATAGCGTGTGAAATGCCCTTGCATCAAGGTATTTATAGGGATGCTTTACAAAAAAAATCTGCAAATAGGTGAATTTTCCAACAAGACGAAGACTAATTTGGCTGCTTGGGAACATTTCTGGCTTCACTATCAATCACCAAGAAGTTTTCAAACTATAGTTGGGTAGCTACAGACAGCAGACTGGTTATTATAGCCGATAGTCCCAGAAATTAACCAGTTCACATTAGCCTGTGAAACTTGTGCAGCTCATTTAAAAAATGATCTCCGAGACCTTTTGTACAGTAATCACTCAGAAAGCTCTTAGCAGATTAGTAAATTTTTGCTAAAACTTTATGCCAATGATGATAAATATTATGCTTATTGCCATATTTTATAGCAGTAGAAAAAAAAGATTCAATTTCTGTTAAAAACAGTTTCTATTTTACAATCCTGACATTTTTGATGAATACATTACAAATCAGGTCTTCAAGACTCCGCATATATAAATTTTTTAAAGACATTCGGAGGCTTTAAAGGACATTTAAATACTCGGTTTAATGGGCTACGAGGTATAACGTAGCATGCGCTGCTTCACAAGTACACAAAGGTGTGCCAAAAGCCACAGTGTGAACTGAGCTAGCTGTAGTTTGCACCACCACCCCCATTACAAGTCAGCCTTTCTTCTGTTTCATAGCTTTTACAATCCTTGGCACTACTTAAAAGAATGAGCTGTAGCACAACAGCAACAGTCTGTCAGGCACAGGCAGCAAAGAGAAAGAGCTCAAGCTAGCTCTCATGAGATCCCTCCACCCCCAGCGCTGGACAGCAGCAGCAATGCAGAGCTCTTTCCTTTCTACCCCCCCTCCCCCTACTCCCTGCTTGAAAGTAACACTGCCAATGTAATTTTCCGTGAGAGCTGCTCCATTTATCAAGGCCAGTGGCACATCGAGGAAGCTGACAATGCCTCACTCCTCTAGATTTGTATAATGAGAGGTGGGAGAGTGAGACGCACTCACAAGGTGGTTAGCACTTGTACGAAGGAAGCAGAGATGATTTATTCAGCATCTGAGAGCCAAAGCTTTGGGGAGTATTAACTTGGGACACAGAAAATGTAGCCATGGCTATTACACTGGCACCATGGAGAACAAGATTGCTAAAGAGACATGTACTGATTAGCAGATGGATTACACAACTCCGGTTCCTTCAAATGAACCCATTTTGAAACTGTTTTCCAACCCCCTAATCCTCCTTTATTTCAACTGATCGCACTTTGCACAACACACAGCAAGAATGTATTACACAGCTGAGCTGAACTCAAACTTCCCCGCCAAAGAAAGATTGAACGTGAAACGAGCCATTAAGTTTGACACAGTGATCCAACTGCAAGCAGTAATCATTTTTCTGTGTCATTTCTAATTCCCATGAATGCCAGTTTCACAGTTAACTGCAGGATGCAAAAAAAAGCAAAAAAAATCAAAAACATAAAAGAAAACTGAATGCTCCGTAAGGTGGATGTACGATAATCAACAACATCTACACAGTTGCAAAATGGTTCTCTATGCAGTAACATCTTCATTACCTGCTGACAGGGAAACCTGAAACCGTTTTTGAAAGGTAAATAGGTTTCCTAAAAAGGAATTACAAGTTGGTTTTAGTTCAAGGGCTGTAATGTCATTGTGGTTTAAATTTTTGTTCCCCTTCATGCACCACAATCAGAAAGAAAGTTGATCCCATAAAAGAATAGTTATTTGACTTACAGAAGGTCTACTTTCTTCAGAGGCATTGGGAGAACAACTTTCAACATAATGGAATGAATTCTGATCACCAGTGTTGATTTAGGGGCTTCTCAAGTGTTTTCCTTATAGGTCATGATTTCAGAATAAAACTGCTAAATCAAACCACCTCTGATAAGAGCCGGCTCATTTTGAGCTGGCCAGGTTATGTGGTGAGTGGCGACAGTTCATATCCACCAACAGTGATAGCTTACTTTATATCTACTTGCCAGCTCAAAGGGACAAATATTCTAACTTTGCTTTAAGTTTTTGTTAATAAAAAAACAAAACAAGCAAACTATACATTGAGTTACCTTCAAGTTTGTCCTTTGACTCGGACGTCTACATGTTTTTGTTTTTATAGCATTCGAAGATTTCCGATCAGTGAATGATTGGTTGAAGTCATTCCAGCAATGTTTAGGTTCCTGTTCCATGTCACAAGGTAGTCACATTCCTGTAACTTTAATGAGCTTAAGAGGCGATGCTGGACTGAAGACCAAGGGTGACATAAGTGATATATATATATAAAATCAGAAGCATCAGCAGTCCACGGTGTGAAGTGAGAGGGCATGTACCTCTTGATTTTACGGAGTCCGTCGGATCTGAGAAATGTGCTGCTCAGTGAAATCTGACGCTGATAACATGCTAAGGATGCTCCACAACAACTGGGCTTGTATTTAAAGCACTGAATGGATTTGAAAAGGCAGCATGAGGATCACAACAAGTTCCTTGGGGGCCAGGGGGATCCCCCACACATCTCATCCACTGCTCAGATGAATGCCGAGTGTTGAAAGCCACACCTCTTTGATTCTGTAATCTCAACAGGACGCCATGAAAGCACACATAGTCCGATCTGGATGAATGGACAAAGTTATCCACAGTGTGGGCTAGTGCCTCTTTGTTTATCAAGGAACGATGATCTATAACGAACTTTACTTATATATTAGTGGTTAGATCTGCTTGATGTAGTCTCTAAACAACACATATGCTTAATGATACTCATGAAGCAGCACGATGTATCAGGTAACAATGGTCATCGCAGTATCAGAGTGAGGAACAGCACGATCACAAAGAAATGCTCGTATGCAATATTTACTAGGCTGGACTATTAGATTTCAGGTTTCATGCATTTATTCTCTAGATGTCAGTAATACATATCGCCAGTTGGATGGAGTTTCACTCTTCTAGGCCACACTTGATGAATATTTTAGTGACGGACATGCTATAGCTATAGTATTTGCTGAAGGTACAGCCCATGCTTCAGCAACACGAGTCATCGACTAATGCCCAAGTTCACAACGAGATTTTAATCCAAATTTTTCTCACGGTTTCCCCTTTCTGACAATTATGTCAATTACTGGGATGAAACTTAAGATAACCTTAAGAGGTATTGCTGCCATGTGTGGTGTGTGAAGATTGATCTAGTCCATTCGGAAGAATGTCGGGGACCACTCCGATCTAAAATTGGGAATACTCAACATGTTGAATTGACTTGCCTCAATGCCGCAGAATGTTTGGTGTTCCTTGAGGAGAAAATGCATTTAGTCAATGACTGGCTAAACGGATGCGACATTTAGCCAAAGGGGAATTTAAAATACACCAAAGACATGGCGAACCAGAAAATTTGGTTAACATTGGAGACATAATTGTAGTGTTTTTTTCTCCGCTATACTCCAGAAACTATTGATTTTTCCTAGTCTGCCATGTTTGTCTGCTCTTAATTCATGTTTGGTGAGATTTTAGGAGAATTTCCTTTTGACATTTGAATGTTGGTGAGTTTGTGTGTGGTGCATTGCTCATGTCATGTGGTTGAACACCACACACTGTCCAGCCAAACCTGTTATGGCTAAGAGATTTTATTGCCATGTGTGGTCTCTCGGGTTTTGAAAATCTTGCCGGGTAAACTAGTCATGAAGTGGATCAATTTACGAGAGGGAACTGTGCTGCTCCCAGAGAATGTGTACAAATCTGATTATACACGAGAATACTTTTCACAAGTGATGTTTTGCCTCATAAAAACAGGCTCCAAACACTATGACAAGAAAGTGGTAAAGGATCCAAATTGTATTTGAAAATACACAAGGAGAAGCACATTTAAGAAGACCTTTTGCTTCAAATACTCATTCTCATAATGATAAAACTAATGAATTGAAGGTGAAAATATTGACTTTGTTCAAACTTGTAAGGCAAAGTTTATTTAAATGTAAAATATGATCAAACCATCAACCTAAATGCATTCTTCTGGCTGTACTTGACCTTGCTTTTCCTCTTATGGAACAAAAAGTTCCTCTATGCAGAAGCACATATCAAAGAAAAACAAACTGCCCAACAAGAATTAAATGCTCTTTTTGTGCATTTTCCTTCAACTGGGCTTACCTGACTATATAAAAGCCTCTTCAAGTCAATATTGATTAACGTTGCTTTTGAATCGCACCTCACCACCTTCTTGTTTTCCAGGATACATTTCAACAGCCTGCAGCTACAAAGCAGTTCTGACCTCTGTCTTTTATTCACTGCTGCCTGTTGTTCTTGTTGGTTCTCCCCAAAAAAAAGGTCCTTTAATTCTAAATACACTATGATTACAAAGACTTTCCTAAAATTCCTTTCATAGCTGTCCAGCCACAGGAGGCTCTACAGCTTGTGTTCATGACTGGGTGTCCTGGATTTAAGGAATCAAACAGGCTTCCTTGTCGCCCATCCCCCACGCCACTTTCAGAGCACCAGGAAAACAGAGGAAGGCGTGCGAGCACCAGCTCCCCCTCCACACACGCTGCTCCACCAGGCATTGCCGGGGCTTGTGGGATTAAGAATGGAACACGATGACAGACAAAAACAGTCCTCTGCACCTCCCCGCTCTGCTGTCTTTTATACCGCAAGAGCATGAAAAGGCTGCTATGAAGCATACAAAAGACACAGTGATAGATCCGCTCTGAGTGAACAAGATAAGTGTGGGTGAATAGCTACACAGATCTTTATATTATTCTTGTATGACAATGTCAGCGTCGAAATTGTTCAACAACAAAAAGAAAAAATGGAACACGCTTCAACGTTTGCTTGACTTCGCAGGCGAAATGCTTTGTACCGCCCAAGGCTGACAGTGTCGATTGTCTTGCGGTCCGCAATTAATTCTTCACTGGCTAATGTGAAGAACTTTAGTTAACTGTTACTTAACAGGCCTCGAGAAGTGTTTCAAATGGGAAATAAACTGTCCAATCCTTTAAGATAAATAAAGCCTTTGCAGTCAAGTCAGGAAAAAGAACATCTCCACTGTGTGGACCATTTCCTGTGGCGGGTCACGGCATCCCATTCGTCAAGGGTGCTCTCATTCATAGGACGGTAATAAAAGAGAAAACAGCAGTGGGCCTCTTTGCATGCATCACATGTCAGATTGCTTTAGGGAATGCAGTGCATCTCCATGCCCGCTGAAAGCAACAGGCTGTCAAAGCGCAATGTCAAGAAGCCCAAAGCGCTGGTTCAGATTGCATTAAATTGATATCGATGAAAGACAGTTTTGTTTTAAAGAGCTACATCTACGGCTTCTAAAACTCACTAGAGAAAACAGAAAAAACGTGGTATTCTAAACACGCCAATCATTTTACATTTTCATTTTACGTTTTTTTTTTTTTTTTTTTCCCCTTTGGTTAAAATGCCAATGCTTTGATCTAAAGAAGAAACACACTATGAGTACATCCCCAATTCAAGAAGGAATTAATGTCAAATGCAATTTGAACGTGATCCGTCAAAGCAAAAGGTGATGATAGAGATTCAACAAACATCACAACGGAGTAAAATGAACAACCTACCTTCTCGTTTTTAATCTTCTTTAACGTCTTGCAATCGCTGTTAACATTTTCCACCTCATCTGGTTCAGTTTTGGAGGTCAAAGCTGGTACTATCCCAACAGATTCAAGTGCAATATTCCCCATTTGATTAGCATCTGCCAAGTCTGGTGATTGTGTGTTCTCAAAGGACGCATTACGACTATTTCCCAAAGCAACTTGGGCCTGAGATACGTCCTTCTCAGAGACGCCAATTGCCACGACTGGGGCACCATCTGTTTTGTCTTTCTTATTTTTCCCGCCAGCTCCTTCCTTGTCTTTTTTACCACCGAGAACACCTCGGGAGGCCTTGCCCCCTTTTTCCATGTTCTTCCCGGAGGTGGAATTGTTGCCGGCAGCGACCGCGCTCGCTGCTGCACCTGTTGGTTCCCCTTGAGTCCGTCCGGTGGGCTCCTTTTTCCCCCCATCCGCGGAAGTTTTGCTGCTATTGTCTTTAGAGTTCTTGCTGCGCTTGTATTTGGATTTGCTCTCCTTGCCTTGAGCGCCAGAGACCGGGCTGACGAATCGTATGTTGTCGGGCAACGCTGCCACTGCGCTGGGTGGTGCCGCCATGCTGTCCTTGGTGCCAGACATCTCAAGTTTGTCCTTCTCTAAGTCCGCGTCGAGGTCGATGATCAGATTTCCAACACCGATATCCCACTCATCCCCGCTGTCGTAAGTGTCCACCGCATTCGAGTCCACACCTTTCCCGCCTGCAGTGCCACCACTTAGGGACATTTTAGTGCCAACGGCCCAGGAATGCCTCGGTGAGGTCCGACACCCTCTCGGACGGTTGGGAGTCAGGGGCAAGGGTCAGAGAATCTTCACGTTCTACTCCTTCCTGTCCCATTTAACCACATTGTGCCCTAGAAAGAAAGCAAGAAAGAAAAAGGCACAAATTAATCCAACAATTCAGACACAGAGCAGCGACAGCATCTCAGAACACAGCAGCTCATTGTAAAACAAACGTTTGATCGCGAGCCAGTAATTCTTGGATGATCACTGTGCAAACCACCACGGTAATACCCACTGGTAACAGCTCTGCTGCGAAACCCGCTCTCCATAATCACTTCCCACGGTCGTCATGGAAACCGTGGGAAATCTAGCCTAAATCCTGCTTTGACAGCCAAGGTGGCCCCCGCTGTTCTGAATGACTGACTTTCTTTTCACAAAGCGCCGAAGATAGTGTCACTGCTGATAAATAAGAAGTAGCTGGCCGATCGCACAGCCCACATGCTTTATAGAGCCTTGCCTTCTCAACTCTAGAGCACAACAGTCATGTGGTGTCAGAGGGGCTTAAAAGCGTGTGATTCAGGAGAAAAAGCAGGTTGTTGCATTTGCTTACAGAGCATAAAACAAAGATCATTGTTTTAAAGTAAATCAATACAATGGTTTTCCACAAATTTCACTTGCATCTGATTGTAGATGAGTTGGAAATCAGCAGGAAAAAGAAAAAAAGAAAAAAAGCAATCCCGGTCTTCAAGGGGTAATCATGTAGATTTTGGATTGTTCTCTCTAAATATTCATGAATTATTAATTGAATGAATACAGTGACTGGTTGCAGAAAGCTACATGAAAACAGCAGGTCAAAGTGAGCCGGTTGTGTCCATTTGTCTAATATATTTCCTACATCTTTTTTTGCCATATACGACATTTGAAAAGATCCTGGGAAAGATGGGAGAAAAAAAACGGGGAAGGAAATAGATGTCTCCATGGGAATCACACAAGCTCATCAGCTGCAGTTTACAGCTGCACTAGTGCTATCACAGTTCTTCCACATTATCCTTCACTAATATGTCACACTGGAAATGGAAACATTTTAAAAATAAGCTGCATTAGGAGCTTAGGAATTTCTGTAACAATTAAATTTTATTTTGTACAATATCAAGTGGAGTAAAATCAAATAAAATTTTGTCTAGCACATTTCAGCTACAAGGCATTTCAAAGTGCTTTACACCATAAAAAGCACAAAAACACAAAGTCATGCAACATAGAATCAACAATCAAAACATTACATTAAGTTAAGTGCCATCATTAAATTTGTAATTGATTACGTTTCAAATGCAAGGTGGGGTTTTAGTCTAGATTTAAAGGAAGTTAGTTTTTCAGCTGTTTTACTGTCATGACGTTTGAGTCATGAAAAAATGGCTTTATAGAGTATTTTAGTTTCTTTTATTCCAAAACAAGAAGACTACGAGTTCTGCACAACAGATGTCATTATTTCTTTTTTTCCCATACGTAGGCATAATTGCTAAAATGTTGCATAGTGCTCCATTGAACAAAATAATATACTGATTAGGGATGGCAATTATCAAATTTACCCATCTTCTTTGATTAGCGGGGTTCACCCTGGACAGGTTGCTAGTCTGTCACAGGGCAACACAGAGACAGACAGGACAAATAACCATGCACACCTAGGGACAAGACAGACCAATTAACCTAACAGTCATGTTTTTGGACTGTGGGAGGAAACTGGAGTACCCACGCATGCACAAGGAGAACATTCAAACTCCATGCAAAAAGACCGAGGCTGGGAATTGAACCCAGAACCTTCTTGCTGCAAGGCAACAGCTCTACCAACTGCACCACTGTGCAGCCCAATTATCAAATTGTGTCCCTTTATGGTGAATTTTGAACCAACATGAATGAGAAATTCTGCATTGAGACGTTTATAAACTAAAATAAAATAAAAAATCACTAGTCTTGGGACTGCTAAGTTTACATTTCATTCCACTGCAAGAGAACAGCAGTAAAAATCTAGATCCTTAGTATGGATTTACTGCTGTTATTGTGTGTAAACTGCACTACTTAATGTCTTGAAGTAGCCTATTTAATAGTTCCTAAGTTTTTCTGCAGATGCATGCTATATACAAAACAAAAAAAATAAATGTCATGGAGTGAAAATAGGAAAGGCTACGCTTCTAGTGTGGGTGTATTTCAGACATTTAGAACAAAAAAACTAATTATCGATATACTGAAAAATACGTCAAGATATAAGCATTTCATATCAGCCATAGTGGATTCCGAGATAACTGGGTTATCTTTGAATTAGATTTTTTAAAATGATACAGAAAAATGCATGTGTTGCTACATCAGGCTAGTGGTGAAACGGTTCATGAAGAACAGTCAGACATTTAATTTCAAATTCACACAGCCACTTTTAAGCTTTATAGAATCACATTTAAAGTTAATTTGTTCATCAAGAATGTCTCTCAAGTTCAAGTGTCTAATTATCTACCCGATTCATTTACTTGTGTTATATTCGGCCAGGCTAAACTACAAATGTTCACTCGCTTTGACGTTTAAAGCATGTGTTACTTTGACTCATTCAGACTGAATTCCCACCACATCTGAAGGTCCTTTCACTTTGTTACCGTTGGCAAAACTAATTAGGTCAGATTTTCGGTACGCTGCTACGACAAAGAAACCTTGTTGCTAGTTTTTGAATTTTCTGTTAGAGTTGAAGTACATGAGAAAAAAAAACCAAAAAAAAAACAAATCTCTAGACACAGAGGAGGACTGTTCCTTTTCATTAAACATCACTCCTCTGTCATTAGACCAACACTCCAGAAGGGTCACAGATTGCAACCCCCTGCCCTGCAGTGACAGAGGTAAAACTGTTGAACAATCATTTAATCACTGTGCCTGCTTCTTCCTCACAGATGGTTCCCCAAAGGAACAACAGGCAGTGGTGGGTTTTTGGTGGGCGGAGAGCTACAGCTGTCCCCGTAAAGCTGCTTTAACAGTTGTGAAGTCCAATTTGTCCAACACCTCCACAAAGGAAAGGTTGTAACTCTATCAGCAGTTGACCCACTGTACACCCCCTTAGCTAGAACTGCAGTGCAAGTCTCTTTTGGAAAAAAAAAATTAAAAAAATCAGCCGAGTAAATGTCCCAGCAAGTGCCTCATTGAGCAAAAGCCATGCCTGCTGCACAAGTCCCACAGGGCTTGCACTTTTCTCTGTTTTTTTATTTTTACAGATCAAGTTTCACTTTGCTTATCTATCAGCAGCCATGTAGGGGTGACTCTGGCTTGACAGTGCTAATGTGAAGACAAGGAATAGTAAGTTTACCAGGGAATACAACTAAATTAGATAAGGAAGTGGGGGGAGTCTTCTGAGTCACGAAACAAAAAGAACCAAGGCCATTCCCCAGTTTTTTAAGAGTGTTTCCAAACCTGACAGTCTAGTATATTTGCTTTGATTGGGGAACAAAAATGCAACATTTGTTACATTTTCTGGTGTGGTTCGCTTTCACAATGCGCTGTACCAAACAATATGAAAATTAATTTATATTGTGGCGTCGCTGCACCAAGAACTACTGAAGGAAACAACAAAAACCTCAGAAGAAGATACGAGTTCTATTTCCATCTTCACGAAATGTAAACAAAAATGAAGTAGCATCAAATTTTGTTGGGTTTCTCTTTTGTCTTTGGTTAAAGACCAGGGGCCATTTTCTAGTGAACATGAAACTCGCACATTTGTTTTGGTTGCATTTGCCCAGAATGCACTGCGCTATAGTCTGCTTCCTGCTTTTGGAGCAGTCTCTTGTCCACTTTAATCCCCATATGAATTTGAGACATGGTAGAGTTCACTTTAATTGAACCAAGGCCTAGGTTTTTAGGCAGACCAGAGTTTACTTTTTTGGTCCTAACAAGAGTTTGACTCCCTCAATGAACCAGACTTCCTAAGCAAACGGACAAGAGTTTGCTTAAAGTGGACTGAACCCTCACACTGTTTCAAAGCTGGAGATCAATAAGGCTTCTGAGAATACAAGTCACTGCTAGCATCAACTGTGGTCAACCGAAGGACTCAAATGCAACCACATAAAAGCTATAAATCAAAACCAAAAAAACACAGTGGCTCATGACAGACAGCATTTGTTTCAAATAACAATGTAGAGTTTATATTTACTGTTTAGCATCAAAATAAAGAGCGCCAACTTCTTAACTAAATATGATGGCAGATGCTCCCAATGTCAAGATGAGGCAAAAACATTGATTGTTAAATGTTAAAGTTGAAAATCCTTGGAATATATCAAGTAACAAAAAACAAGTTGGATATTTGCCAAGAAATCTTTATTGGCTTTTCTCCACTGAGGTAGCTGGTATAATTAAAATTATAAAAGACCTTACAGTCTCATTATGCTTTTACTTTTTCATTGAGGTACAAAGCCACTCACAATTATTATTTCTCATGTCTAATCCCAAGTGCTCCAAATCTTATTAAGGACAGAGAGGAGATTCGTCAAAGTTACTTTTAATTGTCTTGTACAGACGGAGAAGAAACCACGAGAGATTTTAATCTCTGAAATGCATGCCCTGCATAGTTGCGGTGCTATGCGTCGTTCCAGCTACAACTAGTCAGACAATGGGTTTTCACAAGGAACTGGGCCAGAGCCATCCTCCCACACGTTACTGAAACAATAAACCAAAGGGCAGGAGCAAAGAGTTTGTTTATCTTCTGTCAACTTCATATTCTTTCAAATTGAGAATGTATAGGTTTACTGACTTTGGTCAGGACAAATAAACAATTTGGAGACCTACTGTTGGGGTCTCAGATGTAATTAGACTTAAGAGACATGGTTATTAGTTGTGAGAAGAAAACCAGATTATTTAAATTTGTTTATAAAGTTTGAGTCTATTTATTCCAAGGAATCCATGAAACAGGTCATCAATGGTAAAGGTCTGCTTAGTGCAGTAACTGGTAGATTTTCCATGATCTGAGGGAAGGAAAATAAGAGTCCAGAAAATGTGGGTTAGTCATATTCTAGACAGCGGTCACAATTTTCAGCCATAGTATCGCAACTACATGTTTTCCTGATACTGTGCAGCCCAACATAATACAAATAGATACATTTTTAACTAAACTGTACACTATCTGCATTTCCATTGATAATTTAACGGCATGAATTGGAAATACAAAAATAAATTTGCATAACGGAAACCTTGCCAATTCAGGAAAAACAGTTTTTTTGATAAAAAGTGCTGGGACAAGGTTCAAGCGTCGAAATTAATATATTACGCAAAACTGCAGAGGAAACAGTTTTTTTGCATCACACGAGTCATGATCAACAACCAGATGTTACTACTGGCAGAAACGCCGAAGAAGGTGTCAGGAAGTGTTAGGAGGATGAGGGCACAGCATGTTTTTAATGACTCATCCCATTAACAAACTTATTCAAATGATTCTAATTGCATTTCATATTTATTACAATAGACAAAGTTTTGCACATACTTGTAATGGAAACCAGGCTAATGTGCAAATAACTGCAAAAGTCTTGCTGATGAACTTTAGCTTTTAATCTGCTGGATTGACATGAGAGATCTAAGAACATGTACTTTATAACCATATGTCAACTGAATAACAAAGTGCCTCGACATTTTGAAGTCAAAGTGGGGCTTAATGTCAACCAACGAACCACAAATCATTCAGATAGGGATCACCTGCATTATTTTCACACTTCCAAATGTTCAAAAACTGAAAATCACACTTTTTCAGTGTGTATACCGATCATCAAACAGCATACTCTTTGATTCATGTTTTAAGTTGAATACAAATCCAATAAAGGTTGGGAACACATGCTTTGATGCGTAAATTGCAGTAATCTTGTATTCTTTTCATTCTCTGTTGGATACAGAACTACCACTTCAATCAAAGAACCGGTGGCACTTCTTGTTCAGGGTTTGTTACATTTCATTCTTGAATTGAGATGAAAGGAGCAGGAAAATCTGTAGCAGCAAGTAAAAGCCTGATCGGTGCATCCACCCACCGGCCGTTATGTCTCGCATCCATAAGATACAGCCGCTTCAGAAGGACTGGGTCATCATCAAACAAGTTATTGTTAGCAGAGTGACTCATCAAATTATCCAACATATTTGACATAAATCAGTTGCGATGGCTTTGGAGAAAGTCTAAGAATCCTCACTGCATCTAAGGATAGAGTTAATTAGGGGTCTATGACTTCCATCATGCAGAAAACACAGAAGGAAAGTTGACACGGTTGAATGTAAGACTTAAGTTTTGTCAGCACCAGTTGACTGGTGGCGCAATGCTGTTACAACCACATGTAGTGAAGAATAAAACAGATAAAAGACACAAAAATAAACAAAGGCTCTGATCGTTATGGAAGGTTTTACCGTTTGCTGGTTTTCCTGCGAGACGTATTCTGGTGTCCAGTTAAACTCCAAAATAGAGATTTTATTTTATAAAATGTGAAAACATGATTATTTGCTTTGCGCCGAATGTTTGAGTTCTTTAAATGATAAAAAAAAAAAAAAAAAATTGACAGTGAAAAACTTTTAAACACCTTGTAAAATAATTTGATGCTCCGCTGAACCACAGCAGTTATATTTGTGAAACCTGAACAACAGCAAATGTGGATTTCTGGTTATGGGTTTGTTGAACTGTTTTCATTGCCTCCATAATCACATCCCTTTTGGGTAAATAAATATGGTTAAAATGGAAAATATTGGAATTCAGAGAAATAAAAACAGGAAAAGTGGAATGAAATGGAAAATAAAATGTCTTTCATAGGGCCCTAGACACTGTCCCCTGGCCAAAGTGCTAAGTAGGAAAATTTAGCATTTGATGACAAATCCACATCTTTTTAAACAGAACATTCTTGTTACCTGGAATTTGTTCTTTTCCACTATATTTTTCCTTAAGCTATTGTCTTTTTACTCTATCGCTGAGTCGTAAAAATTAATATATATAAATTATAGGCCTTGAGTACTTTCAACTTGGCAACTTTGGCCCACGTGAAAAAAAAGTTTGGACACCACTGGCCTTAAAGCGTTTACTTTTTGTGAGACATAAAATTTTATGTGCACCTTATTTAGTTCCTACCAAGTGCTTAGAGCCAGAAAAGCCCCATTCACAATATGCTTTCATAAAACATTGCTGCTTTCTTTTGACACACCACAGCAACGATAGCATAAGAATGAAAATATCCTGTCTTCACTTACTGTGAAATGCAGATCTGTGATTTGACATCCTATCAAAGCAAACCAGTGAAATGTGTCAACTGTGTCGCTTAGTGTCCTGGTTAACCAATAATAACGGCATAAAATGATTGTTTTGGTTTCTTTATTGTTATTTTAAGCATTCCATAGCCATATAAACGGTTTTCTGATGGAGAATGAAAATTGTAAGCAAACACAATGACTCAACTTGTAAAACAATTTTTTTTTTTTTCCTCTGCAGGTCATGTATAAAAGGGAACGCCTTATCTGGAAAGGCTCAACAGAAACCTTCATGTAATTGGATTGTGCGGTTGAGCTGGTTACCAGAATAGAAATGCACCCAGCCAATCCAGGTGATGGGAATCAGAAATCTGTAGGGTAGCTGGTTTCCTCATTGGTTAATAATTTTACCAACAGAGAAAAAGAAAACTGTCAGTCTCTTGCATCATTCTTACATCAGAACTGGATCCAAAATGCAGTTTTGTGAAAACAACCAACATCCATAATGTTTCTCTTACTGACAAGGCTACAAGTAGAAACTGAATGAATTTAGCATATAATTATTTGCAAACCTCTACTGAAATGTAAAATATTTAATAACCGTAGAAGAATGGAGTATTCGAGAAACTGCGTCTTCTCTTCTTCACTTCTTCTGAAGAAGAGTCTGTGCACAACTTTTAGACAAATTACACAAGTCACTGATCAGTCTGTGTTTTTCTGTAAGCTCACCCCCTCCCAAAACAATTTTAAATCTCATCTAAAATCTGTTGAGAGCTGGGGACTTGAGTGTGAATCAATCATGCATATTCAAAACTTTGCCCACGGGGGTGTGCACACAAAAAACAGCACGACTATTAGCCAGAGCCGTGATTGCAAAGAAACACTTTAAAATCCAGTTTGCTTTTATTATATTCAAGAGAGAGAGAGAGAGAGAGAGAAAAAAAACACTAGCTTGATTGCAGCAGAGCTGTAATTCCAAAAAAGACAGTCTATCTTTGATAAAACTATATCAATCATAGCACATTTCAGCAACAGGGCAGTTAAAACATTATAAAACCATCATACAGGCACCACTTAAGAAACAAGCAATAAACATTGCATAATGTCAAAATCCACCATCAAATTCATCAAGTAAATACACATCAAACATGTTGATTGATGTTCCACTTACTATTAATCAAAACAGGTGGGATTGTAATCTTTATTTGAAGAAAAGTCAGTGTTTTGGCTGTTTTTCAGTTTTCTGGAAGTTTGTTCCAGATTTGTGGTGCATAGCAGCTGAATGCTGCTTCTCCATGTTTGGTTCTGGTTCTGGGGATGCAGCGCAGAAGACCTGAGAGGTCTGGAAGGTTGATACAGCAACAACAGCAGATGTCTAATGTATTGTGGTACTAAGCCATTCAGCGATTTATAATCTAGCAATATGTTAAAGTATATTCTCTGAGCTACAGAGAGCCAGTGTAAAGGTTTTAAAACCATAGCGATGTGCTCTATCGTCCTGGTTTTGGTGAGAACTTAATGCGTTGGTGCAACAACCTCTCAATATTTGCTGGTGACCTAAAATTTGTATATTTAACCAAAATTTCTCAATATTATAAATACATGAGTGGAGAACCCAGGTATAAAATTAGACTGGGATGTAAGTTTCAATCGTTTGCTGTGTTTAGCAGCAAAATTAATAAGGTCCATTGGCCTCACATTGCTCATGAGCTGTGCAACAACTGAAACTCCTCTTATCATGCACAACCATATCAATGCCTTTCTTTTTTAAAAGACATGCCAAATTAATGTATGATCATTTCTGAAGGGTTTGCTGGAAATTGAGATGCATTCACATTAGTGCAACAATAAAAAATACAGGAGGACTGTCAAAACAGCAGGCACAGCAGATATATATATA
>NW_006799968.1:292695-337619 GCF_000485575.1 Poecilia formosa | reverse complement strand
ATTAGGTATTTTGATCTGTGCCTGTGTTAGAGGCACAGATCAGATTTTTTGGAGAGTCAAAAAGATCGTAGTTGGGCTGCTGAGACTGTTGTAAAAACGACGGATTTAAGTGTCATCTGGGCAGAAAAAGCAGATTTTTGGTTGCATTTGTCTGCGGTGTGATATATTATTATACTCCACACTTTTTCTCACCTTTTTGCACAGAAAATGGACCCAGGTACCAAACAACTGCACACCAGAAACATGAGTGGGTCCCTAAAGTTGTTTCACTCAACAAATATGCTGCAAACAATCCCTTAAAGGTGCATACAATCTGTTTAGGGGGAGGGCAAGACACAAGTCTCTATACCACTCTCCTTCAAACAATGCCTTGCTGTGAACTTCCTCTTTGTTCAAGAAAAAAGCGACAAGGATTGTTAGATTACAATGATCTTCTCAGTTTGTTCCTACTGACGTTCTGTTTTTTTTTTTTTTTTTTTTTTTAAATCCTGGAACCTCCGGTGTCAAAGTACACGCTTCTTTTCACATGATACCACTGCGGAGACAAAACCTTTGGAAACAAGTGAGAAATCCCCAAACTGTTTTACAACCGTAGCAAGTCGGTGCAAAGTTTGGGCCACCTCTTTTCCGCGTTGGGAGAAAATTCCAGTTGAAGGAAGGGAGGGTGGTGGTGGTAAGGGGTGAGCCACGTCTGCTCCTCCCCACTGTGTGGGTTTTGTTCTGCTAATCAGACCACATGCCTCAAGGATTGAGGAATCCGAGAGCTCTCAGCCAGCTCCTCTCATTCCACACACAGCCGCAGCGGCCTGTGACAAACTATTCAGTGTGTTGTGGGGTTAAAGACTCTATCCATTCATAACACTGCTCACCCGCCTTCCCTCCTCTCCTAATCTCAGGCAGTTCTACCCCTCTGCCCCCTCTTCTTACCCCTCATATGCCCTCTCTCTCTCTCTCTCTCTCTGTGTGTGTCTCTCAGTTTGTCACTACAGCAGTGGATTCTTTATCTCTCTCTACATTCAACACGCTGAGTCTGAATAGGTTTATTATTAGACTACGGTCCAACCACACAGCCACCACAAATTTAAATAGAAAAACAAAAATATGCGTATATTCACTTAGTCCGGCCCAAAGCCTGGATATTTGCCTTCCTCTCTCCTCTCTTGTTTACTCCCCCCGCCCACCACCTCTTCTGTATTTTGTTGGGGTCCCCCCCCCTCTCTGTTCTCTCCTGCTACTCACGCATCGAGAGGCGAAACAAGGCACGTTGGAAATTTGCAGGCTGACAATGGAAGACAGCTGCTCTGGATGCATAAGTCTTTCATGAGCTGAATTGGTTGTACAAGCCTTAGCTCCCCCTGAACCCCCTCCCCTCATCCCGCACATGCCTCCCTGCTAGTGAGCAGATCCAGACGCAGCACAGCACACCTCCTGGAAAGCTAAGCGGAGAGAAAGACGGGGAGGCAAAGACAAAGCGTGACAGAGGCTTTGTTTGACAGATCTGGGATGGGTTTTTTTTTCCTTCCCCCCCCCCTTGCCAAAGTGGACCAAGAGATTTCTGTTTGGATACTGTTGCTTATTTCTGCTCTACACACTTACCTAATGAAGACAAAACTGATGAAAGAGCTGGGTTTTAATTGGACGACGTCACCAATGAAAACAAACTAAAAGTGGGAGTCAAAACACCATCGTCTTTAATTTGCAAAAGCTGCTCTGGCAAAAAGAGAATCAATCTTTCCATTATATCATCTAACGTTGGCAACAGCATAGAAATGCGTAATAAAAAGCACACACAGCATTTACACAGAACATAAATTTAGTATCCACACACACTCGATCGTCAAGAAAATAAATAGCTGAATCTGGTTGCAGGTGATAAATAGTGCTGAACAAGAAAAAAAATGTAATTATTAAAGTACTTTCTTATTTTCCAAAATAGGAGCAGTTGTGAGAACACACAAAGCTTCCTCAATTAGCAAGTTAAAAAGAAAAAAAACATAAGTTCTGCAGTATTAAATAGACCACTCAAGAAATTATCATACTATAAATGTATCTGAATTACAGCTAACAAGATGTAATTACTTTTAAAACCGAGTGTCACGCGGTTCCAAGAAAGCAAATGCAACTAACAGCAGCAACCACAACAACATTGCGTGTCTGACACACTTTTTCAGTCCAAAAAAAGAAAGTATGCCTTTGCTACCAATTCTCCTGCAGAGGCAAAGAGCTGCAGATAAAATAGTAGGGGAATGCTTTTTGGCCAATTCAAGGTAAACAAGGAGCTGGATGCTTTAAAAAACAAACAAACAAACAAACAAAAAAAACCCAACCCTACAAACTGCCTCGTTTAGTCTGCTTTAATTGAACAGACTAGAATATTCAGTTTGTTTTTGGAGGCGTGAATGCACAATCAAACTCTGATGCAAACCGAAATAGTGGACTCTGGTCTGCCTAAAAACCCAGGTCTCGGTTCTGTTGAAGTGAACTCTGGTGCAATTTGAATGTGAATGCCAAGTGGACCGGAGATCACTCCAAAAGCAGGAAGCAAAGTATACTGAGGGGAATTCTGGGTAAACTATGAAAACAAACGTGCAATTCTAGCAGTAGTGGGAGAAATGAGGCATGATACCAAATTTCTAAAGTTTGACACCATTTCATTTTTGTTTACATTTCGCAAAGCAGGAAGTTGCGCTCATGTTTTCGTGTCGTATCCTTAAGTGGTTCTTGGTGCAGCGCCACCACAGGCGAATAGGTTTTTCAAAGGGTTGAGTTCATTTGACACAGTGCAGTGTAAAAAGCAACCACACCAAATGAAAATCTAACAAATATTGCAATTTTGATCCCTAATCAAAGCCTACCAGACTATCAGGTGTGAAAACACCCTTAAATAAACCGTAATCAGTAGGAAATATTTCAGTCCAGAGTTAGTAAATACAGGTTTTCATCCCATCTAATTTGTAGGTAGACTCCTAGAAGAGCATTGAAAAGTTACTTTTTGTGTAATCACACATAAAATGAACTTTACAATCCAAATTTGTTTTACAGAACCAATGTTCAGTTCGTGTTTAATCAATCCAGTGTTTTAGATTTGGAAATATAGTGGACAGTATTAGTGGATTTTCTGTGGATCGTAACTTCAAATCATTCCCAAAAAAATCTGCCTATTTGCAGTTTTTGTAGGGTGCATCCAAAATATTGGGAAGAAAATACATCATGGGAAGCTGAAACACATAGGCACAATGCTACTTGACATGCTATTGACTGGAATTGGCAAAGCAGCCAATCCAAGAGCCCCTTTTTTTCCCCCTCATTGGCGCAGATCGTCTCCCCAAGAGTGGACATTTAGTTTAGCATCAAAAAGAAGACGAAGCCAACTTGACAACCATTACTGAATATATTTTCTGCCTGCTTGCAAATTGCTTATACTGTACCTAAACTGCTGCCTCGCCATAAGGTTTCTACAATGCTTTCTATCATGCAGGGCCAATCCAACAGGGCAACTCAAGAACTATTTCCTATTTCACTTTTAAAAAGTCTTGAACATAGACACACAAAGCATATAGATAAATATACTATTACTATTGTAAGAGTAATTCCAAAACTTCAACAGAAAAGTCACTGACAGTAGCTAAATTTGTTTTTTCTAAAATAAACTTCACTGATGAGAAATTTGCAATATGGAATTTTAATACGGAAAGATGTCGTACCACGCCCCTACAAGAATCTAGGAACATTGAAAATGTAATCTTTTTCCAACACATTCCTGACAATGTCAGAAGTTTCAAATGCTGCGCTGCAAAAACCTCAGCGTTTTCTAAATCCCAAACTAATGGTGTTACAAAGAGCTTTTACCAAAATTACAAGAGACAAGATGGGCAGTTTTAAGCTCTTAAACACTACACCTCTTTTTGAGAGTTTTGCTCACAAAATGACGTGCCCAAAATGAACTCAAGGTATTGAATGAGAGCAAATGAATACGGCACAGATTAAACCAATCTGCCTAAATAATTCTGAATTTTCTTTTGAAAGCATGAAGTTGCGATCCAAAATATTTAACAGTAAAAAAAAAACAAAAAACACAGAATCTGACTACCACCTGTACTGAAAAATTAAATAAGTCAAGCATAGACATTTTAGACAAGTACTGGTTGATAAAAGTTTCAGCTCGTTATTTGAAATTATAGTTATTCCATTTATTAACAATTAATTTTGGGGTTTCCTTAGAAAACATAAAAATAAACTAATATTTGTCTCCAAATGGCAAAAAAATAATTTAAATTAGAACAAAACTATACAACAGCGAAAATGTAAGTAATTTGCACCAAGCTGTCAAAGAAAGTTATGAACACAGACAAAAAACTTGTGTAGGTTTCTTCAAAATGTGGTTCCTCAATCATCATCATCATCATCATCATCATCATCAGTGTAAAATCAACTCAAAGAAAAGGGATATAAGATAATAGATGCAGTAAAAATATATTTACTCAATTCAGGAAACAAAGACAAAAGCAGTGAAAAACAAACAACATAACTTGGTAAACAATGTTGTGTTAATATTCAAAACAGGTTGAAAAGGTTTGAGCATAAATTATATTTACTGAGTGAAAACTAATGGGATACATATATCCAGACAAATACAAAATCGATAACAAGGGCTGTGCAGATTTAAAGACCTTTCTAATAGTGGAATTTTATAATAAGGATAACTAGCAGCCTTACCTGGAAACAATATTATTTCTTGTACAAATTAATGATCAAACACAGTCAACATAAACATTTATTTTGGAGCTATTTAAGGTGTTTTTACAAGTCCGTTTTGAGGAATAGCCATAAACAAACCCCAACTCAAGCCACCCGGTTGTTTGCAACAATCCGTGACTACATAAGAGAACCTGGCCTTGTGGAACCAGTCACCACTAGTTATAATGTAACACTGCCCCCACTTTACACCCACTCACAAACTCTACTCTGCTAACATTTTGTATCAGCTATTAAACAACAGAAAGAGGCATGCGGAATGTGCATAGCTCCGAGCCTAAAAGTGTTTTATAAAAGTGCATTTAAGTGGCTCACTAAATGGAAAAACTGAGTACCACCTCTCTTGCCTCATGGATAAACAGCCGTGAACTTCAGGGAGATTACTACTTGGCAACTCATTAGCACTTCTTTTTAGCGTGGAACAATGAAAGCAAAATATTAGTGAAAGACTGCATCGACACAACAAAAGCTGGAGTTTTCCTCTGCTTGAGCGTGCAGATTTTCACTAAATCATCAGCTACTGCATATTAGCAATGCTGAGTTATGAGTTTACAGACAGCTTGGGTAGGTTAGGACTGGATCTGTGAATGTCTGATGATTAAATATCTAATTTGAACATCAGTGCAGACCACAGTGTGTCATTAGACCTCTCCACTGAACATCACAAAGGAGGGGAATGTGGTTTTAAATTGGCCCAAAAACTCTTGAGTGCAGGTCAGGCCTGAGCGAGCAGTGAGTAAAAGGAAATCTGAAAACAGCAAAAAAGGTTGTTGGAAAGCTGCCAGTGAAGCTCTTGTTGCAGAATGTGATCTATAAACTACTTGGAGTCTAACTTTTTCCAACCGCAGCGCGTTCAAAGTTTCATGATTCCAGGCTGCCCTTGCGGTAAAATTTGTTTAGCAAGAAAAGTGATAACCAACCCCAAAATCCTTCAACTGAACACACCAGGCTAAACAATCTGGCAATAAAAGTAACTCCAGCTGGCTCTGAATGACCACTGGAAAGATGTGGTTGGGCTATCAAATATTCCTAAATAAAATGAATCATTTCCTGAGCAACTGAACTATAAACACAAACTGACAACCGTATCCGTCTTCCAACTCGCTGTGTCAATCTGTTTTTTTGTGCGGCTGAATAGCTACAGATAATTACGAGTTATTCTCTAAACACACCTGTGATTAATGTTGATGATGGGTCTCCGTGGCAAAGCAAAACTCTGCAATTTGCAAAATTAATATTGTGTTTAAAAAAAAAAATGGTTGCATGAGAGCTTCTTTTTCAAATACACTATAGAGACTCTTCTTACTGACAGAAATAGGATAATAAAATGAGTATTTATGATAGCATAATAAATCCTAAGTATTCCACAACAAATGTGGACATTCTGACCTTTAAATCCAAGGACTGAGGCAAAATCCGCAACACATAATTGCAACCCAACAAGCTAGGTAGCAATTTTACATAACCATAGGAGGCAAATATTTTGAATCGAAGCTGCATAATCAGCAGGAAAATCGTAAATCTGACACATGCTGGTGTAACAGAGCTATCTCTGACGAAAAAATAAGGGTAGGACCTCAGCACCTGTTAGTAGCCTCAGTAGAACAACATACGTTCTGCTACTGATTTGTGGCATTTAAAGGAAAATTCACATTCGTGTATCCCATCAGACTGTATAAGCCATTTTGATTTACGCAGATTCTAGCAGGCAGTTTTGATTTGCACTGGCATGTCTGGGAGGGAAGGGGCACGGTGAACCTTGAAGATGTGTGGAATGTGTGGTATGCTCCGTTCTGTGCTGCCAAAAGGAGCAGTCCTAGGAATAACACACAAAGACTCAGCCATTATTAAATCATATTACCGCAATTATCGCCTACACCTTCACTCTAAAGTCAACCTCACTTTGTGGAAATAGTTTAACAACTGACATGCAAGTGAAAAAATAAATTAAGAAGCAATTTGTTAAATCTAAATGAGATGGGGGGTGGGGGGGAAGTCTTATATAAACCAGGACCATCAATGTCCGTTATAAAAGTCATTGTTTTTGTTTTTTTCCTTTCTTATTATTCTTCACATCTAATTTTGTTTTGCCTACAAGCCCGAAGCAATTCACATCACTGTGAAGGCGACTAATGGTAGTTGTGGAAAAATGATTAGTGTCAAACATTTTTCACATGCAGCAGCGAGCAGCTCCCTGAAGGCAAATTCTTCAAACAGGCAACAATGCAGAAATTACAGCAGCATTGAGGCAGAGCAGAGACAACTTGGTACAAAACTACATATCATCAACCGGTCTGTGACCTCAAATGCCTGTTATACCAGCATGCTGTGATCCAAACGGTCTCAAATAAATGACTCATTTTTAACGTACAGTACATTTTTAACGTACTGTGGTTAAAAATGGCAAAATGTTCAATCACAGCGATGTGGAGGAGCAGATGAAATGGGTCTCCTGTTATTGATCATCTTTAGGCGTGGTGCTTGAAAAGAACGATTTCATCCATTTGTGTGAACTGGTCCTAAAGGGGGAGTTCATATTGCACCACTTAAACATAAAACAGGTTCAAAGCAATGGCTTGTTTTCTAATCCACGTGCCAGAAACCAACTTATTATCAAATAATGGTTAGCTGAACTCTATTAGACCTCTATTGCTAATTGATCAACTTTGGCAGAAGATGATCCAACTCCATGATGGACATTCACTGGTTGGAGCAAGAAGATATTGGGTTCATATGCCGGTTTGGACTTTTCTGTTTAAAGTTTGCCACCCCAACAGACCAAGCATTGTGTCTTTATTTTAAGTACAAGTTTTTATACACCAGTAACAGCGACAGTACAAACTGATTAAGCTACGTTTGTAGTCGAAGCGTTGAGCTGGATGCAAGTTGGTGGGAACCAATTGCGCCGGTACCTGCACCTGGCTACTGGTTTCACACGGTATTATTTCGAAATCACTTCTGAATTTTTGTCTTCATTGCAAAATTAATCCAATCTTGTAGATTTCTCCCTCATGTTGTATCAAGACATGCTAAGATTTTAAAAAGGTGACATTGGAATACAGAGGTGGTATTCGCGGGGTTAGGGATCACAGCTGCCCGTGAATGGCTTAATTCCACTCATACTTGAGACTCCCCTCTAAAAACTACTATACCTGCTTATTTCAGTAACTCAAACACCAAAATAATCCTCTATTTGAATTAGTACGCACAATGGAAACTGTTCTAGCAGTACAGCATAAGGTAACATCCACAGCATTTAGTGTTTCTGTTCTTGGAGGTTCAGCCAATCAGCAGCAAGAAAAATAAATAGTGCTCCTGGATTGGCTGCCTTGCAAACACCAGCCAATAGCGTGTGAAATGCCCTTGCATCAAGGTATTTATAGGGATGCTTTACAAAAAAAATCTGCAAATAGGTGAATTTTCCAACAAGACGAAGACTAATTTGGCTGCTTGGGAACATTTCTGGCTTCACTATCAATCACCAAGAAGTTTTCAAACTATAGTTGGGTAGCTACAGACAGCAGACTGGTTATTATAGCCGATAGTCCCAGAAGTTAGCCAGTTCACATTAGCCTGTGAAACTTGTGTAGCTCATTTAAAAAAATGACCTCTGAGACCTTTTGTACAGTAATCACTCAGAAAGCTCTTAGCAGATTAGTAAATTTTTGCTAAAACTTTATGCCAATGATGATAAATATTATGCTTATTGCCATATTTTATAGCAGTAGAAAAAAAAGATTCAATTTCTGTTAAAAACAGTTTCTATTTTACAATCCTGACATTTTTGATGAATACATTACAAATCAGGTCTTCAAGACTCCGCATATATAAATTTTTTAAAGACATTCGGAGGCTTTAAAGGACATTTAAATACTCGGTTTAATGGGCTACGAGGTATAACGTAGCATGCGCTGCTTCACAAGTACACAAAGGTGTGCCAAAAGCCACAGTGTGAACTGAGCTAGCTGTAGTTTGCACCACCACCCCCATTACAAGTCAGCCTTTCTTCTGTTTCATAGCTTTTACAATCCTTGGCACTACTTAAAAGAATGAGCTGTAGCACAACAGCAACAGTCTGTCAGGCACAGGCAGCAAAGAGAAAGAGCTCAAGCTAGCTCTCATGAGATCCCTCCACCCCCAGCGCTGGACAGCAGCAGCAATGCAGAGCTCTTTCCTTTCTACCCCCCCTCCCCCTACTCCCTGCTTGAAAGTAACACTGCCAATGTAATTTTCCGTGAGAGCTGCTCCATTTATCAAGGCCAGTGGCACATCGAGGAAGCTGACAATGCCTCACTCCTCTAGATTTGTATAATGAGAGGTGGGAGAGTGAGACGCACTCACAAGGTGGTTAGCACTTGTACGAAGGAAGCAGAGATGATTTATTCAGCATCTGAGAGCCAAAGCTTTGGGGAGTATTAACTTGGGACACAGAAAATGTAGCCATGGCTATTACACTGGCACCATGGAGAACAAGATTGCTAAAGAGACATGTACTGATTAGCAGATGGATTACACAACTCCGGTTCCTTCAAATGAACCCATTTTGAAACTGTTTTCCAACCCCCTAATCCTCCTTTATTTCAACTGATCGCACTTTGCACAACACACAGCAAGAATGTATTACACAGCTGAGCTGAACTCAAACTTCCCCGCCAAAGAAAGATTGAACGTGAAACGAGCCATTAAGTTTGACACAGTGATCCAACTGCAAGCAGTAATCATTTTTCTGTGTCATTTCTAATTCCCATGAATGCCAGTTTCACAGTTAACTGCAGGATGCAAAAAAAAAAAAAAAAAAGCAAAAAAAATCAAAAACATAAAAGAAAACTGAATGCTCCGTAAGGTGGATGTACGATAATCAACAACATCTACACAGTTGCAAAATGGTTCTCTATGCAGTAACATCTTCATTACCTGCTGACAGGGAAACCTGAAACCGTTTTTGAAAGGTAAATAGGTTTCCTAAAAAGGAATTACAAGTTGGTTTTAGTTCAAGGGCTGTAATGTCATTGTGGTTTAAATTTTTGTTCCCCTTCATGCACCACAATCAGAAAGAAAGTTGATCCCATAAAAGAATAGTTATTTGACTTACAGAAGGTCTACTTTCTTCAGAGGCATTGGGAGAACAACTTTCAACATAATGGAATGAATTCTGATCACCAGTGTTGATTTAGGGGCTTCTCAAGTGTTTTCCTTATAGGTCATAATTTCAGAATAAAACTGCTAAATCAAACCACCTCTGATAAGAGCCGGCTCATTTTGAGCTGGCCAGGTTATGTGGTGAGTGGCGACAGTTCATATCCACCAACAGTGATAGCTTACTTTATATCTACTTGCCAGCTCAAAGGGACAAATATTCTAACTTTGCTTTAAGTTTTTGTTAATAAAAAAACAAAACAAGCAAACTATACATTGAGTTACCTTCAAGTTTGTCCTTTGACTCGGACGTCTACATGTTTTTGTTTTTATAGCATTCGAAGATTTCCGATCAGTGAATGATTGGTTGAAGTCATTCCAGCAATGTTTAGGTTCCTGTTCCATGTCACAAGGTAGTCACATTCCTGTAACTTTAATGAGCTTAAGAGGCGATGCTGGACTGAAGACCAAGGGTGACATAAGTGATATATATATATAAAATCAGAAGCATCAGCAGTCCACGGTGTGAAGTGAGAGGGCATGTACCTCTTGATTTTACGGAGTCCGTCGGATCTGAGAAATGTGCTGCTCAGTGAAATCTGACGCTGATAACATGCTAAGGATGCTCCACAACAACTGGGCTTGTATTTAAAGCACTGAATGGATTTGAAAAGGCAGCATGAGGATCACAACAAGTTCCTTGGGGGCCAGGGGGATCCCCCACACATCTCATCCACTGCTCAGATGAATGCAGAGTGTTGAAAGCCACACCTCTTTGATTCTGTAATCTCAACAGGACGCCATGAAAGCACACATAGTCCGATCTGGATGAATGGACAAAGTTATCCACAGTGTGGGCTAGTGCCTCTTTGTTTATCAAGGAACGATGATCTATAACGAACTTTACTTATATATTAGTGGTTAGATCTGCTTGATGTAGTCTCTAAACAACACATATGCTTAATGATACTCATGAAGCAGCACGATGTATCAGGTAGCAATGGTCATCGCAGTATCAGAGTGAGGAACAGCACGATCCCAAAGAAATGCTCGTATGCAATATTTACTAGGCTGGACTATTAGATTTCAGGTTTCATGCATTTATTCTCTAGATGTCAGTAATATCGCCAGTTGGATGGAGTTTCACTCTTTTAGGCCACACTTGATGAATATTTTAGTGACGGACATGCTATAGCTATAGTATTTGCTGAAGGTACAGCCCATGCTTCAGCAACACGAGTCATCGACTAATGCCTAAGTTCACGACGAGATTTTAATCCAAATTTTTCTCACGGTTTCCCCTTTCTGACAATTATGTCAATTACTGGGATGAAACTTAAGATAACCTTAAGAGGTATTGCTGCCATGTGTGGTGTGTGAAGATTGATCTAGTCCATTCGGAAGAATGTCAGAGACCACTCCGATCTAAAATTGGGAATACTCAACATGTTGAATTGACTTGCCTCAATGCCGCAGAATGTTTGGTGTTCCTTGAGGAGAAAATGCATTTAGTCAATGACTGGCTAAACGGATGCGACATTTAGCCAAAGGGGAATTTAAAATACACCAAAGACATGGCGAACCAGAAAATTTGGTTAACATTGGAGACATAATTGTAGTGTTTTTTTCTCCGCTATACTCCAGAAACTATTGATTTTTCCTAGTCTGCCATGTTTGTCTGCTCTTAATTCATGTTTGGTGAGATTTTAGGAGAATTTCCTTTTGACATTTGAATGTTGGTGAGTTTGTGTGTGGTGCATTGCTCATGTCATGTGGTTGAACACCACACACTGTCCAGCCAAACCTGTTATGGCTAAGACATTTTATTGCCACGTGTGGTCTCTCGGGTTTTGAAAATCTTGCCGGGTAAACTAGTCATGAAGTGGATCAATTTACGAGAGGGAACTGTGCTGCTCCCAGAGAATGTGTACAAATCTGATTATACACGAGAATACTTTTCACAAGTGATGTTTTGCCTCATAAAAACAGGCTCCAAACACTATGACAAGAAAGTGGTAAAGGATCCAAATTGTATTTGAAAATACACAAGGAGAAGCACATTTAAGAAGACCTTTTGCTTCAAATACTCATTCTCATAATGATAAAACTAATGAATTGAAGGTGAAAATATTGACTTTGTTCAAACTTGTAAGGCAAAGTTTATTTAAATGTAAAATATGATCAAACCATCAACCTAAATGCATTCTTCTGGCTGTACTTGACCTTGCTTTTCCTCTTATGGAACAAAAAGTTCCTCTATGCAGAAGCACATATCAAAGAAAAACAAACTGCCTAACAAGAATTAAATGCTCTTTTTGTGCATTTTCCTTCAACTGGGCTTACCTGACTATATAAAAGCCTCTTCAAGTCAATATTGATTAACGTTGCTTTTGAATCGCACCTCACCACCTTCTTGTTTTCAAGGATACATTTCAACAGCCTGCAGCTACAAAGCAGTTCTGACCTCTGTCTTTTATTCACTGCTGCCTGTTGTTCTTGTTGGTTCTCCCCAAAAAAAAGGTCCTTTAATTCTAAATACACTATGATTACAAAGACTTTCCTAAAATTCCTTTCATAGCTGTCCAGCCACAGGAGGCTCTACAGCTTGTGTTCATGACTGGGTGTCCTGGATTTAAGGAATCAAACAGGCTTCCTTGTCGCCCATCCCCCACGCCACTTTCAGAGCACCAGGAAAACAGAGGAAGGCGTGCGAGCACCAGCTCCCCCTCCACACACGCTGCTCCACCAGGCATTGCCGGGGCTTGTGGGATTAAGAATGGAACACGATGACAGACAAAAACAGTCCTCTGCACCTCCCCGCTCTGCTGTCTTTTATACCGCAAGAGCATGAAAAGGCTGCTATGAAGCATACAAAAGACACAGTGATAGATCCGCTCTGAGTGAACAAGATAAGTGTGGGTGAATAGCTACACAGATCTTTATATTATTCTTGTATGACAATGTCAGCGTCGAAATTGTTCAACAACAAAAAGAAAAAATGGAACACGCTTCAACGTTTGCTTGACTTCGCAGGCGAAATGCTTTGTACCGCCCAAGGCTGACAGTGTCGATTGTCTTGCGGTCCGCAATTAATTCTTCACTGGCTAATGTGAAGAACTTTAGTTAACTGTTACTTAACAGGCCTCGAGAAGTGTTTCAAATGGGAAATAAACTGTCCAATCCTTTAAGATAAATAAAGCCTTTGCAGTCAAGTCAGGAAAAAGAACATCTCCACTGTGTGGACCATTTCCTGTGGCGGGTCACGGCATCCCATTCGTCAAGGGTGCTCTCATTCATAGGACGGTAATAAAAGAGAAAACAGCAGTGGGCCTCTTTGCATGCATCACATGTCAGATTGCTTTAGGGAATGCAGTGCATCTCCATGCCCGCTGAAAGCAACAGGCTGTCAAAGCGCAATGTCAAGAAGCCCAAAGCGCTGGTTCAGATTGCATTAAATTGATATAGATGAAAGACAGTTTTGTTTTAAAGAGCTACATCTACGGCTTCTAAAACTCACTAGAGAAAACAGAAAAAACGTGGTATTCTAAACACGCCAATCATTTTACATTTTCATTTTACGTTTTTTTTTTTTTTTTTTCCCCTTTGGTTAAAATGCCAATGCTTTGATCTAAAGAAGAAACACACTATGAGTACATCCCCAATTCAAGAAGGAATTAATGTCAAATGCAATTTGAACGTGATCCGTCAAAGCAAAAGGTGATGATAGAGATTCAACAAACATCACAACGGAGTAAAATGAACAACCTACCTTCTCGTTTTTAATCTTCTTTAACGTCTTGCAATCGCTGTTAACATTTTCCACCTCATCTGGTTCAGTTTTGGAGGTCAAAGCTGGTACTATCCCAACAGATTCAAGTGCAATATTCCCCATTTGATTAGCATCTGCCAAGTCTGGTGATTGTGTGTTCTCAAAGGACGCATTACGACTATTTCCCAAAGCAACTTGGGCCTGAGATACGTCCTTCTCAGAGACGCCAATTGCCACGACTGGGGAACCATCTGTTTTGTCTTTCTTATTTTTCCCGCCAGCTCCTTCCTTGTCTTTTTTACCACCGAGAACACCTCGGGAGGCCTTGCCCCCTTTTTCCATGTTCTTCCCGGAGGTGGAATTGTTGCCGGCAGCGACCGCGCTCGCTGCTGCACCTGTTGGTTCCCCTTGAGTCCGTCCGGTGGGCTCCTTTTTCCCCCCATCCGCGGAAGTTTTGCTGCTATTGTCTTTAGAGTTCTTGCTGCGCTTGTATTTGGATTTGCTCTCCTTGCCTTGAGCGCCAGAGACCGGGCTGACGAATCGTATGTTGTCGGGCAACGCTGCCACTGCGCTGGGTGGTGCCGCCATGCTGTCCTTGGTGCCAGACATCTCAAGTTTGTCCTTCTCTAAGTCCGCGTCGAGGTCGATGATCAGATTTCCAACACCGATATCCCACTCATCCCCGCTGTCGTAAGTGTCCACCGCATTCGAGTCCACACCTTTCCCGCCTGCAGTGCCACCACTTAGGGACATTTTAGTGCCAACGGCCCAGGAATGCCTCGGTGAGGTCCGACACCCTCTCGGACGGTTGGGAGTCAGGGGCAAGGGTCAGAGAATCTTCACGTTCTACTCCTTCCTGTCCCATTTAACCACATTGTGCCCTAGAAAGAAAGCAAGAAAGAAAAAGGCACAAATTAATCCAACAATTCAGACACAGAGCAGCGACAGCATCTCAGAACACAGCAGCTCATTGTAAAACAAACGTTTGATCGCGAGCCAGTAATTCTTGGATGATCACTGTGCAAACCACCACGGTAATACCCACTGGTAACAGCTCTGCTGCGAAACCCGCTCTCCATAATCACTTCCCACGGTCGTCATGGAAACCGTGGGAAATCTAGCCTAAATCCTGCTTTGACAGCCAAGGTGGCCCCCGCTGTTCTGAATGACTGACTTTCTTTTCACAAAGCGCCGAAGATAGTGTCACTGCTGATAAATAAGAAGTAGCTGGCCGATCGCACAGCCCACATGCTTTATAGAGCCTTGCCTTCTCAACTCTAGAGCACAACAGTCATGTGGTGTCAGAGGGGCTTAAAAGCGTGTGATTCAGGAGAAAAAGCAGGTTGTTGCATTTGCTTACAGAGCATAAAACAAAGATCATTGTTTTAAAGTAAATCAATACTATGGTTTTCCACAAATTTCACTTGCATCTGATTGTAGATGAGTTGGAAATCAGCAGGAAAAAGAAAAAAAGAAAAAAAGCAATCCCGGTCTTCAAGGGGTAATCATGTGGATTTTGGATTGTTCTCTCTAAATATTCATGAATTATTAATTGAATGAATACAGTGACTGGTTACAGAAAGCTACATGAAAACAGCAGGTCAAAGTGAGCCGGTTGTGTCCATTTGTCTAATATATTTCCTACATCTTTTTTTGCCATATACGACATTTGAAAAGATCCTGGGAAAGATGGGAGAAAAAAAACGGGGAAGGAAATAGATGTCTCCATGGGAATCGCACAAGCTCATCAGCTGCAGTTTACAGCTGCACTAGCGCTATCACAGTTCTTCCACATTATCCTTCACTAATATGTCACACTGGAAATGGAAACATTTTAAAAATAAGCTGCATTAGGAGCTTAGGAATTTCTGTAACAATTAAATTTTATTTTGTACAATATCAAGTGGAGTAAAATCAAATAAAATTTTGTCTAGCACATTTCAGCTACAAGGCATTTCAAAGTGCTTTACACCATAAAAAGCACAAAAACACAAAGTCATGCAACATAGAATCAACAATCAAAACATTACATTAAGTTAAGTGCCATCATTAAATTTGTAATTGATTACGTTTCAAATGCAAGGTGGGGTTTTAGTCTAGATTTAAAGGAAGTTAGTTTTTCAGCTGTTTTACTGTCATGACGTTTGAGTCATGAAAAAATGGCTTTATAGAGTATTTTAGTTTCTTTTATTCCAAAACAAGAAGACTACGAGTTCTGCACAACAGATGTCATTATTTCTTTTTTTCCCATACGTAGGCATAATTGCTAAAATGTTGCATAGTGCTCCATTGAACAAAATAATATACTGATTAGGGATGGCAATTATCAAATTTATCCATCTTCTTTGATTAGCGGGGTTCACCCTAGACAGGTTGCCAGTCTGTCACAGGGCAACACAGAGACAGACAGGACAAATAACCATGCACACCTAGGGACAAGACAGACCAATTAACCTAACAGTCATGTTTTTGGACTGTGGGAGGAAACTGGAGTACCCACGCATGCACAAGGAGAACATTCAAACTCCATGCAAAAAGACCGAGGCTGGGAATTGAACCCAGAACCTTCTTGCTGCAAGGCAACAGCTCTACCAACTGCACCACTGTGCAGCCCAATTATCAAATTGTGTCCCTTTATGGTGAATTTTGAACCAACATGAATGAGAAATTCTGCATTGAGACGTTTATAAACTAAAATAAAATAAAAAATCACTAGTCTTGGGACTGCTAAGTTTACATTTCATTCCACTGCAAGAGAACAGCAGTAAAAATCTAGATCCTTAGTATGGATTTACTGCTGTTATTGTGTGTAAACTGCACTACTTAATGTCTTGAAGTAGCCTATTTAATAGTTCCTAAGTTTTTCTGCAGATGCATGCTATATACAAAACAAAAAAAATAAATGTCATGGAGTGAAAATAGGAAAGGCTACGCTTCTAGTGTGGATGCATTTCAGACATTTAGAACAAAAAAACTAATTATCGATATACTGAAAAATACGTCAAGATATAAGCATTTCATATCAGCCAAAGTGGATTCCGAGATAACTGGGTTATCTTTGAATTAGATTTTTTAAAATGATACAGAAAAATGCATGTGTTGCTACATCAGGCTAGTGGTGAAACGGTTCATGAAGAACAGTCAGACATTTAATTTCAAATTCACACAGCCACTTTTAAGCTTTATAGAATCACATTTAAAGTTAATTTGTTCATCAAGAATGTCTCTCAAGTTCAAGTGTAATCATCTACCCGATTCATTTACTTGTGTTATGTTCAGCCAGGCTAAACTACAAATGTTCACTCGCTTTGACGTTTAAAGCATGTGTTACTTTGACTCATTCAGACTGAATTCCCACCACATCTGAAGGTCCTTTCACTTCGTTACCGTTGGCAAAACTAATTAGGTCAGATTTTCGGTACGCTGCTACGACAAAGAAACCTTGTTGCTAGTTTTTGAATTTTCTGTTAGAGTTGAAGTACATGAGAAAAAAAAACCAAAAAAAAAACAAATCTCTAGACACAGAGGAGGACTGTTCCTTTTCATTAAACATCACTCCTCTGTCATTAGACCAACACTCCAGAAGGGTCACAGATTGCAACCCCCTGCCCTGCAGTGACAGAGGTAAAACTGTTGAACAATCATTTAATCACTGTGCCTGCTTCTTCCTCACAGATGGTTCCCCAAAGGAACAACAGGCAGTGGTGGGTTTTTGGTGGGCGGAGAGCTACAGCTGTCCCCGTAAAGCTGCTTTAACAGTTGTGAAGTCCAATTTGTCCAACACCTCCACAAAGGAAAGGTTGTAACTCTATCAGCAGTTGACCCACTGTACACCCCCTTAGCTAGAACTGCAGTGCAAGTCTCTTTTGGAAAAAATAAAAATCAGCCGAGTAAATGTCCCAGCAAGTGCCTCATTGAGCGAAAGCCATGCCTGCTGCACAAGTCCCACAGGGCTTGCACTTTTCTCTTTTTTTTTTTTTTTTTTTTAGTTTTACAGATCAAGTTTCACTTTGCTTATCTATCAGCAGCCATGTAGGGGTGACTCTGGCTTGACAGTGCTAATGTGAAGACAAGGAATAGTAAGTTTACCAGGGAATACAACTAAATTAGATAAGGAAGTGGGGGGAGTCTTCTGAGTCACGAAACAAAAAGAACCAAGGCCATTCCCCAGTTTTTTAAGAGTGTTTCCAAACCTGACAGTCTAGTATATTTGCTTTGATTGGGGAACAAAAATGCAACATTTGTTACATTTTCTGGTGTGGTTCGCTTTCACAATGCGCTGTACCAAACAATATGAAAATTAATTTATATTGTGGCGCCGCTGCACCAAGAACTACTGAAGGAAACAACAAAAACCTCAGAAGAAGACACGAGTTCCATTTCCATCTTCACGAAATGTAAACAAAAATGAAGTAGCATCAAATTTTGTTGGGTTTCTCTTTTGTCTTTGGTTAAAGACCAGGGGCCATTTTCTAGTGAACATGAAACTCGCACATTTGTTTTGGTTGCATTTGCCCAGAATGCACTGCGCTATAGTCTGCTTCCTGCTTTTGGAGCAGTCTCTTGTCCACTTTAATCCCCATATGAATTTGAGACATGGTAGAGTTCACTTTAATTGAACCAAGGCCTAGGTTTTTAGGCAGACCAGAGTTTACTTTTTTGGTCCTAACAAGAGTTTGACTCCCCCAATGAACCAGACTTCCTAAGCAAACGGACAAGAGTTTGCTTAAAGTGGACTGAACCCTCACACTGTTTCAAAGCTGGAGATCAATAAGGCTTCTGAGAATACAAGTCACTGCTAGCATCAACTGTGGTCAACCGAAGGACTCAAATGCAACCACATAAAAGCTATAAATCAAAACCAAAAAAACACAATGGCTCATGACAGACAGCATTTGTTTCAAATAACAATGTAGAGTTTATATTTACTGTTTAGCATCAAAATAAAGAGCGCCAACTTCTTAACTAAATATGATGGCAGATGCTCCCAATGTCAAGATGAGGCAAAAACATTGATTGTTAAATGTTAAAGTTGAAAATCCTTGGAATATATCAAGTAACAAAAAACAAGTTGGATATTTGCCAAGAAATCTTTATTGGCTTTTCTCCACTGAGGTAGCTGGTATAATTAAAATTATAAAAGACCTTACAGTCTCATTATGCTTTTACTTTTTCATTGAGGTACAAAGCCACTCACAATTATTATTTCTCATGTCTAATCCCAAGTGCTCCAAATCTTATTAAGGACAGAGAGGAGATTCGTCAAAGTTACTTTTAATTGTCTTGTACAGACGGAGAAGAAACCACGAGAGATTTTAATCTCTGAAATGCATGCCCTGCATAGTTGCGGTGCTATGCGTCGTTCCAGCTACAACTAGTCAGACAATGGGTTTTCACAAGGAACTGGGCCAGAGCCATCCTCCCACATGTTACTGAAACAATAAACCAAAGGGCAGGAGCAAAGAGTTTGTTTATCTTCTGTCAACTTCATATTCTTTCAAATTGAGAATGTATAGGTTTACTGACTTTGGTCAGGACAAATAAACAATTTGGAGACCTACTGTTGGGGTCTCAGATGTAATTAGACTTAAGAGACATGGTTATTAGTTGTGAGAAGAAAACCAGATTATTTAAATTTGTTTATAAAGTTTGAGTCTATTTATTCCAAGGAATCTATGAAACAGGTCATCAATGGTAAAGGTCTGCTTAGTGCAGTATCTGGTAGATTTTCCACCACCTGAGGGAAGGAAAATAAGAGTCCAGAAAATGTGGGTTAGTCATATTCTAGACAGCAGTCACAATTTTCAGCCATAGTATCGCAACTACATGTTTTCCTGATACTGTGCAGCCCAACATAATACAAATAGATACATTTTTAACTAAACTGTACACTATCTGCATTTCCATTGACAATTTAACAGCATAAATTGGAAATACAAAAATAAATTTGCATAACGGAAACCTTGCCAATTCAGGAAAAACAGTTTTTTTGATAAAAAGTGCTGGGACAAGGTTCAAGTGTCGAAATTAATATATTACGTAAAACTGCAGAGGAAACAGTTTTTTCGCATAACACGAGTCATGATCAACAACCAGACGTTACTACTGGCAGAAACGACAAAGAAGATGTCAGGAAGTGTTAGGAGGATGAGGGCACGGCATGTTTTTAATGACTCATCCCGTAAGCAAACTTATTCAAATGATTCTAATTGCATTTCATATTTATTACAATAGACAAAGTTTTGCACATACTCGTAATGGAAACCAGGCTAATGTGCAAATAACTGCAAAAGTCTTGCTGATGAACTTTAGCTTTTAATCTGCTGGATTGACATGAGAGATCTAAGAACATGTACTTTATAACCATATGTCAACTGAATAACAAAGTGCCTCGACATTTTGAAGTCAAAGTGGGGCTTAATGTCAACCAACGAACCACAAATCATTCAGATAGGGATCACCTGCATTATTTTCACACTTCCAAATGTTCAAAAACTGAAAATCACACTTTTTCAGTGTGTATACCGATCATCAAACAGCATACTCTTTGATTCATGTTTTAAGTTGAATACAAATCCAATAAAGGTTGGGAACACATGCTTTGATGCGTAAATTGCAGTAATCTTGTATTCTTTTCATTCTCTGTTGGATACAGAACTACCACTTCAATCAAAGAACCGGTGGCACTTCTTGTTCAGGGTTTGTTACATTTCATTCTTGAATTGAGATGAAAGGAGCAGGAAAATCTGTAGCAGCAAGTAAAAGCCTGATCGGTGCATCCACCCACCGGCCGTTATGTCTCACATCCATAAGATACAGCCGCTTCAGAAGGACTGGGTCATCATCAAACAAGTTATTGTTAGCAGAGTGACTCATCAAATTATCCAACATATTTGACATAAATCAGTGGCAATGGCTTTGGAGAAAGTTTAAGAGTCCTCATTGCATCTGAGGATAGAGTTAATTAGGGGTCTATGACTTCCATCATGCAGAAAACACAGAAGGAAAGTTGACACGGTTGAATGTAAGACTTAAGTTTTGTCAGCACCAGTTGACTGGTGGCGCAATGCTGTTACAACCACATGTAGTGAAGAATAAAACAGATAAAAGACACAAAAATAAACAAAGGCTCTGATCGTTATGGAAGGTTTTACCGTTTGCTGGTTTTCCTGCGAGACGTATTCTGGTGTCCAGTTAAACTCCAAAATAGAGATTTTATTTTATAAAATGTGAAAACATGATTATTTGCTTTGCGCCGAATGTTTGAGTTCTTTAAATGATAAAAAAAGAAAAAAAAAAGACAGTGAAAAACTTTTAAACACCTTGTAAAATAATTTGATGCTCCGCTGAACCACAGCAGTTATATTTGTGAAACCTGAACAACAGCAAATGTGGATTTCTGGTTATGGGTTTGTTGAACTGTTTTCATTGCCTCCATAATCACATCCCTTTTGGGTAAATAAATATGGTTAAAATGGAAAATATTGGAATTCAGAGAAATAAAAACAGGAAAAGTGGAATGAAATGGAAAATAAAATGTCTTTCATAGGGCCCTAGACACTGTCCCCTGGCCAAAGTGTTAAGTAGGAAAATTTAGCGTTTGATGACAAATCCACATCTTTTTAAACAGAACATTCTTGTTACCTGGAATTTGTTCTTTTCCACTATATTTTTCCTTAAGCTATTGTCTTTTTACTCTATCGCTGAGTCGTAAAAATTAATATATATAAATTATAGGCCTCGAGTACTTTCAACTTGGCAACTTTGGCCCACGTGAAAAAAAAGTTTGGACACCACTGGCCTTAAAGCGTTTACTTTTTGTGAGACATAAAATTTTATGTGCACCTTATTTAGTTCCTACCAAGTGCTTAGAGCCAGAAAAGCCCCATTCACAATATGCTTTCATAAAACATTGCTGCTTTCTTTTGACACACCACAGCAACGATAGCATAAGAATGAAAATATCCTGTCTTCACTTACTGTGAAATGCAGATCTGTGATTTGACATCCTATCAAAGCAAACCAGTGAAATGTGTCAACTGTGTCGCTTAGTGTCCTGGTTAGCTAATGATAACGGCATAAAATGATTGTTTTGGTTTTTTTATTGTTATTTTAAGCATTCCATAGCCATATAAACGGTTTTCTGATGGAGAATGAAAATTGTAAGCAAACACAATGACTCAACTTGTAAAACATCTTTTTTTTCCCTCTGCAGGTCATGTAAAAGGGAACGCATTATCTGGAAAGGCTCAACAGAAACCTTCATGTAATTGGATTGTGCGGTTGAGCTGGTTACCAGAATAGAAATGCACCCAGCCAATCCAGGTGATGGGAATCAGAAGTCTGTAGGGTAGCTGGATTCCTCATTGGTTAATAATTTTACCAACAGAGAAAAAGAAAACTGTCAGTCTCTTGCATCATTCTTACATCAGTACTGGATCCAAAATGCAGTTTTGTGAAAACAACCAACATCCATAATGTTTCTCTTACTGACAAGGCTACAAGTAGAAACTGAATGAATTTAGCATATAATTATTTGCAAACCTCTACTGAAATGTAAAATATTTAATAACCGTAGAAGAATGGAGTATTCGAGAAACTGCGTCTTCTCTTCTTCACTTCTTCTGAAGAAGAGTCTGTGCACAACTTTTAGACAAATTACACAAGTCACTGATCAGTCTGTGTTTTTCTGTAAGCTCACCCCCTCCCAAAACAATTTTAAATCTCATCTAAAATCTGTTGAGAGCTGGGGACTTGAGTGTGAATCAATCATGCATATTCAAAACTTTGCCCACGGGGGTGTGCACACAAAAAACAGCACGACTATTAGCCAGAGCCGTGATTGCAAAGAAACACTTTAAAATCCAGTTTGCTTTTATTATATTCAAGAGAGAGAGAGAGAGAGAGAGAAAAAAAACACTAGCTTGATTGCAGCAGAGCTGTAATTCCAAAAAAGACAGGCTATCTTTGATAAAACTATATCAATCATAGCACATTTCAGCAACAGGGCAGTTAAAACATTATAAAACCATCATACAGGCACCACTTAAGAAACAAGCAATAAACATTGCATAATGTCAAAATCCACCATCAAATTCATCAAGTAAATACACATCAAACATGTTGATTGATGTTCCACTTACTATTAATCAAAACAGGTGGGATTGTAATCTTTATTTGAAGAAAAGTCAGTGTTTTGGCTGTTTTTCAGTTTTCTGGAAGTTTGTTCCAGATTTGTGGTGCATAGCAGCTGAATGCTGCTTCTCCATGTTTGGTTCTGGTTCTGGGGATGCAACCCAGAAGACCTGAGAGGTCTGGAAGGTTGACACAGCAACAACAGCAGATGTCTAATGTATTGTGGTACTAAGCCATTCAGCGATTTATAATCTAGCAATATGTTAAAGTATATTCTCTGAGCTACAGAGAGCCAGTGTAAAGGTTTTAAAACCATAGCGATGTGCTCCATCGTCCTGGTTTTGGTAAGAACTTAATGCGTTGGTGCAACAACCTCTCAATATTTGCTGGTGACCTAAAATTTGTATATTTAACCAAAATTTCTCAATATTATAAATACATGAGTGGAGAACCCAGGTATAAAATTAGACTGGGATGTAAGTTTCAATCGTTTGCTGTGTTTAGCAGCAAAATTAATAAGGTCCATTGGCCTCACATTGCTCATGAGCTGTGCAACAACTGAAACTCCTCTTATCATGCACAACCATATCAATGCCTTTCTTTTTTAAAAGACATGCCAAATTAATGTATGATCATTTCTGAAGGGTTTGCTAGAAATTGAGATGCATTCACATTAGTGCAACAATAAAAAATACAGGACTGTCAAAACAGCAGGCACAGTAGATATATATATATATATATATATATATATATATATATATATATATATATATATATATATATATGTGTGTGTGTGTGTGTGTAACTCAGCCAATTAGTCCCATTGCCTCAGCGGTAATGTAAACTTTCTAAAACTTCTAAATAAGTTATAGTAGCAGTCATCTATTTTTCAGAGCAGTGCTAATGAGGTAAATGTGGGGATGGAGTTAGACAAACATCTCGAGGTGACATGTCAGATTATTGTCTGCTGGTTTTAGAAGACACTGCAATTATGTTGTGTGCTTAAGTCTCTTCTTTTAATGATCACCAAGAAGTTGAAAATATGAAAATGGCAGAACTAATTAGCCTCTTCTTTTCCTTCCTTTTTAAAATCAGTTCTGCTTCCTTTGATGGCCATATCTACAGATAAAAAGACTTGCTTCCAGGGATTAAATAGGCAGCTTTGTCTTAATGTAACCTGTAGTCAAACTGAGACAATAACTGGATGTGGACTTTTAAAGTAAAACATCCTCATCTCCCTACATATATGTTTTCCTACTTGTATTTTAATAATTAATTGTACTTTTAGGGGAAAAAAGGAATACATTTGAAATCAACTTTAACTTGCATATTTGTTTTCCTGAGAGTCCAAATAAATAATCCAATGGTGGTGTATTTATGATAACTTCTGTTGGAGCAGATGAAAGGAACATCCACACAGAAGCTCCAGTGTTAAAATAAAAAAAGAGGAGAAAAAAAAAAAAACTCAGACAAGGTGCCAGATTGATTTTTCCTGCGTTCAAAGGGGCCTGGAGCAGAAACAGGAGCAGCTCCATTAGCATGCTGAGCCATTCCACTCCACGGCCGTTTCTGAATTACACAAGCAGTCACCAAGATTCTCAGAACACTTCTAATTATCTGAGCTCTCGCCGGTCTATAATTGAAGCACTCTGTTTGAATGCGGGTTGACGTGGTAACAGCAGAAGCGTCCATGGTGCGTTTGTTTGTATTTGTGGGTCAGTTGTAAAGGAGGCTCACTCAGTGCATGGGGGAGTTTAAAGGCTGATTATATATCATTACAGCGTCCATCTGTGTTGCTGGGTTCATATGTAAATATACCTGTCTGCAGAGAGCTTACAGACATGAAGACAAAGACTGAGGAATGGAGTACAATAGTGTCAGAGTAGATATTTCAACTGACCCAGATTGGTTCAACTTCTTTCTTTCTTATCCCCAAATAGCATTTTCCTATTATGACTCTACCACAAAAGCCTCTATGATTAGGGCTGCACAATATTAGAAAATCTTGCGATAGTGATAACATTGGTAAATATCACAATGCATGCCTATTTTCTCCTTTCCGCTCTTTCTCACCATTGCTTCTATGCCTATGATCTTTAAAATTTGGGATAAAATCATTTGTGTCCAGTGTGAGCCTTTCAAACTGGCTAAATATTTCTGCTGTGTTGCTTTGATTTACTTATTATAGTGCAAATAGAGAAGAAGACAGCTTAACCTCTTGAGGAAATAAAGAAAATAAGTAGGTCTGAAGTTAATCAGACTATAACAAACGCAGCCCCATTGCATGTGCATGAAACCCCACCCTGCTCCGCTCTCATCAATCACACATCCCACATGATTCGCACTTGACTCACTCTGTGGTTACAGCAAGCGACAAGGTGGAGCTAGAAGACGTTAAACAACAACTAAAGAAGGTTCACTGCTAACTGAAATGGTGGTCGAAAATTGAAAGCAGAAAAATCTTAATTTAAATAATATGTCAGGTTTACTTCAGGCTCGATCTACATTAGCATGAAAATGCGAGTTCATGACACTTGAGATTTATTGGCCGACAATTATTGCACACCGAACAGCGCTTTGTGATATGAATTTTGTGATGATGATATAATAATCATGTAATTCTTCAAGGCTCTGCCTTGGCATGACTCTGACCTCCTGATGATGTAGCGCGAAAAGTACGTGTTGAGCCGGAAAGACGCCAACATCTCAGGTATCAAGTCTGTGTTTTAGTTTTTTGATGGCCAAGTTCAAGCTGTCATCACACTGGACAAATTTAACAAACCATCGCAACAAACCATTACAAGTTTGTGCATGCTCAAATTGCTGCTTGAGTGGGTCTTTTAAGATGTAGAATAGCCTCTGTTCTGTGTGAAGGGACCGCTGTGGACAGGAACTTAGCAAGTGCTAACAGTTCTGTAACGTTATATGTTTGAGTGGTGAATAAAGCAAACCGTTCAGTGGTAGTGCTAGCTAAAAAAAATGTAAAAGACCATATTTGATCTTTCAATTGCCAAGCTGTAAACAAAACCCATTTCTGTAAAGAAAAATCTGGCAAATATGAAACACAGTACAAATAAGCAATGCTGACCTCAAGTCGTTTGTCAGAATATTAACACTTAAAAATGTACGAATACAAACTGAACGTTATTAAATATTTAAATATGTATTAAAAGTCAAAAGCTATGAGAAACTTTGAGTTGAAGTGGTGTTAACATCCTGTGTTGTAGTCTGACCGTTTAAACTATATTAAGCAAAGAATTCACTATTAAGCCATTTTCTTAGTGTTAGTCATATGCCTAGCTCTATTCATAGTTACTCAATTCAAAGTCAGAGCAGCAATTATAACATTCCAGTACAAAATGAGACACTCCTTCAAGAATTTGGCAGGTCATCAATTGTGACCGAAACATTACAGTGAGACCCTCCCTTCATCTCACAAAAAAGAAATAGGAAACAATACTACAGTCAATGTCCCAAACAAAGTAGAGTTGGAAATGAATCTGGTTCAGCCTCACCCTGATCTGCTGCAGCTTCTACTCACAAAACAGAAAAAAACAAACAAAACAAAAAAAAACAAGTGATATATTGAGCAAATTAATGAATTGTAGCAGTTTTTTTTTCTAAGGATCATGTATTAAAATAATTAGACAAACAATAAACTGAAGCTCATTAGTCAAATCAAACCAATAAAGAAACTGGTGATAAGAGTGCATACATTACGATGAAAAAACAGGTTTATTTCTAAAAAGCAATGTTATTGTAGTTGGGGGAAAAAAACAGCATTAAAGCCTTTGGATGTAATTTTTCGCTGAATGGAGTTAAATATTATACAGTTACAAAAATACCAGGTCCCATCTCTCCCATTCTTATCTGCAGTAGTGAAACGTAATGGGAGATCTTTAACAGCTCATCAGTCCTTTATAAAAAACAGTCTCAAATTTAAAATCACTCAGTTGTTTAATGAAAACCAGTCTGTGTTTCCAAGCAAGTTTCAGTGGTAGGAATTAGCAGTGGGCTGGGGTTTGCAGGGCTTAGCAAACCGCAAAGGGTGAAACTCTTCCTCACCGTGGAATATGAGCGTGACCGTCACGCCTGACTGCCTCCAGTTAGCAGGACTTTAGCTAGGCCCCAACACTATTTAATGGAGGTTCTCTTGATTGTCCATACCGTGACCTAAAACAGATGCTTTTCGCTTTGCCAAGCAAAGAGCATTGAAGTGTGGTTGACCCGACACGTACAGTGGCAGACTAAGTGCATTAGAGATTCCCATGCAAAATGTTCATGACAAATAGTTCCCCATTTCCACAATAACAATTAGCAAACGTTTATTTTCTTTAGAACGAGCCAAATTGTTCACTGAACACGGTTTTTAGCTAGGTGAAAAAAAAAAGGGCAACGATGTCAATAGCAGCTGCCACTTCATGTTAATAAATACTGAGAAAACTTTTATGTTACAGCTATTCTGAGACAAAACCAAAGTAGAAACTTTCAAAGAAAAGTCACAACCTTCATATAAATGCAGTGAAGAATCTTTAGTTCGTATTTTTTCCCCCCAATATAATCAACACTAAGTCCACTGATTCTGTCCTAAAGAACACAGTCGGTTTCGGAATGTTCTACAAAAATTGCCATCAATATTTTTTTTTTTTTAAATCTCCAACAATCAAACAATCAAATACTCCAAATACTAATCCTAACCCTGTCTGCATAAAAATGGCCAGAAATTGTGATTTAGCATGAAAACTCAATGTTTGCGAAAACTAATAACCGACAGTATGGTTGTTATTCTTTTTTTAGTTAAAACACCTTTGGTTCCAGGAGATTAATATTTAATATGAATATATAATTTGATTGGCTAAAAGCAAATCGACATGCTCCAGCGCCGATTTCCTTTAGCTCAAGTCACCAGAAGGTCATCACATTTATAGCTGCGTCTTTATAGGTGAAATTTTTGTTTTTGAAATAAAAACGACAAAATTGTCCATAAAGACAAAAACTTTGTGTAATAAATGTAATGTTTTTTTTAAAAAAAAGAAAATCAAATTCTAATGAGACTATATTTCTTCCACATATGTGCACCAAGTTGTTTTTTTAATAATGTGAAACCACATTATTAAACTATGTTGAAACATAAAGAAATTTAATATACTTAGATAAGGCTCCTTTGCCGTCTTAACTCATTAATAGGAAGGAAGAGTTGTGAAACAGCAAAGCTTGAGGCAAACAAGCGCTCAGTCTCTTGGCAAACAATACTGTGAATGTTTGCAGAGCAGAAACAAACTTTTTTTATCTATGGTTTATTAGTTACTAGTTTAATTGTGGGCAGGCAATTGTATTCAGTTCAACTGTGGGGGTCCACAAACAAATCGTTTCTTTTCTTCTTGTAGAATCTATTCTCATGTGAGCTTAAAAACCAGCAAAGCACCACAGAGAAAACGACTCCAGATTACTGTAGAGTCAGAAGTCTATGAAAAGACACCAGGCAACTTACTGAGTGAATAATATACTGGACTACTGTTTGTACCATGGGCAGCTGTGCTGCTGCCATGTGAATGTCTAACTAGAGAAAGGGCACGGACGACCATTAACCCCAAATATCTGCCTGACTTTCTCCAAGCAGCTGCACAAAGAGGCAGAGTCACAAAGAAGCAAGGCTTCCTGCAGTATCAGCGCTCTGACACTTCATGTCTCAGCAGCAGTGTCACATTTCAAAAATCACATCGATATGGATCGCAATAATTTAGACCCAATTCATCAGTGACCGTGAGTAACGGTCCAAACTTTTAACAGAGCAGTAACAGTCCAAACGGCTTCATTTATTTTTTTTCTTCCTCTCCCTCCAAACGCAGCAGAGGAGCGTTATTTTGCAACTGAAATATTGCTCGTAAAAAGCGCACAGGCTGACGATAACAGCTGACAGTAAGTGCTGACATGTGTACACACTCAATCACTGCTGGCATTTGAAAGGCAGGGAAAATGTGCGTCAGGGAGCAGAGGATGGCACGCTACATCTCAGTCATGATAGAATAGCATTTTTAGTCCCACTCTGAACGCCAATAAAAATCAGACACATGTACTCGTGCCTTACGGCTTTCTGGAACCAGCTTCCTTTAGGTGCACAAGCATCGCAATCTTTCAGTACGTTTAAGCACCTTGATAATGTCCCAACCAGATTATGGTAACATAAGAAGAAGAATTTCTTGAAGCTGTATCCCTTTTATTTTGAACATAGAAATAGAAAGTCAAATGTTCTGAAAAAGACAAAATGGATTTGGCTGAACTTTTCATGACTTCTAATAAAAGAAATGATCTGGACAAGCTCAGGATCTACAAAAAACATTGATGCAAAACAGAATACAAAAATATAAGACATTAACTTGACCAGCTGGTAGATATTCATTTCAGTCATTTCACCATATTTCCTTTATCTGGGCTGAACATCTCCCTGCAGATCGTATCATTTCAGACTCCAAAAAGCAGAGTACAAAACGACAGAAACTGCAAGCATACAAGACAGCAACCAGATAAAGTAGTAGTGAACCTACTTTAATGAGCTGCCAGCAAGTTGCTCTAAAAACTCTTCCATGTAGATGTTTTGAGTGAAAGAAGACAACCTCAGCTAAGTTAGCTAGCTTTAGTGTTAGCGAGGTGTGCAACAATACCAGAAAAGCCACAAAAATCGCCAAGAAGTTCTTTTTATAGGACAACATTTACCATGGAGGTATTCCAGCTGTCAAATATTAAACTTGGAGGAAGATGGCGTCGCATAAAAAGAAAGCTCAACATAAAGTAACCATAAATAGGCGAGTTGCTGTGTTTTATCCTTTGCAGATTTCAACCTATGAATCATGATGGATTTGGAAATGCTGGGAACTGCTGTTATAATGTTAGAATTTACAAGCAGATTAGGGCTGAGAGGCATGGTGTAGAAATACAATTTCAGATTTTCTTTCGTACCAAATCAGATTTCCATCAACTTCCTCTCACATTTTTTCCTTAAAAAGTGATTACAAATGACAGAAAATATCTAGTTTGAAAAAAGGCTTTTATATTCATTCCTTCTATGAGTTGACCTGAAATTAAATTAGAAATAAAAAGAACACACTTGTCCAACAAGATGATGGATTGGGCAAGATGACAGCATTATGAACTGTGAAAATAGAAGAATGCTTTGATGTGGGGTCGGGGGGAAATTAAATTTTTCCAAGAATCAAATCTTCAAAAAGAGAAAATTTTATCAATAAAACTGACTTTTCACCCAGGCCTAATACAGATACTCATGTTTACTGATAGTAATATTGGATTCTAAAGGTCAGGTTAAAATCTAGGTAAATTAAGACCGTGGAGGAAAAGTGGATGAAATCTAAACTAAGCAAATATTTATGTAGACATTACAGTTGTTTGACATTATCTCGGCTAAAATGAAGAAAACTACAGAAAGAAGTTTCTTACAGAGTGTCGCAGTTTGATGTCTTACGCCTGCTTCGATAAGTAATTATGCTGTACAGATATCCTAGCACATTGAAATGGGTTTATAGAGGATCAGAACCATAATAAGTTAATAGAATAAAACAAAGTTTTTAGAAATTTGGTCAGTTTTATACATATCTATTGACAAAATTCATGAAAATAAATAATTACAGTGAAAAATAAACTGGTTTAAGTACCTGGGTTAGAAACAAACGTCATACAGCTACAAAATGGAAATAATAAAGTAGAAATGAATGGGTATAAAATCAGGTTTCAAAGTTGACAAATGAACAAATTAACCCAGAGACGATTCAGACTGATTAAAAGCATTTGCCACTTAAAAAGTAGTTTTGGTTTACGGAATGGTGATCTGAGGATGGTACTGAGATGCAATGTGTGAATTGAAACATTTAGGTTGAACCAAGGTGGCTGTTGCTCACCACTAAATGTCTAAGTGCCCTCAGGCAAGACACTTAACCCCCCCCCACATCTACTGGTCTGTGTTTTATGTGTATCAGTGTGTATTTTGGTCTGCAGATAGATAACGGACTAGCAGAGCAAACTTGAATTAAGGACTATATAAGTGCAGTCAATTTAGCATTGTAACAGCTCATTGGCAGTGGATGTTTGCTTAGCCTGAACTTTCATTCGTCACCTCTGAACTTTCTACTTTGAACAAATGGAGTCAGAAACACCTGGAGCTGCAAAATGGTTATAAAGTACAATTAGCCTGCGTCACTAAGGGCAACACCGCATGTTTGCTTAAACATATTTACCTTATTCAGACATCCGACGGCCCTGTTTAAACAACTGCTGCCACCGTGACCACCGTGTCATCCATTACAAGGAGATGCACAACACCCACCCCCCGCCCCACCATAAAACGGCAATCCAGCTCTGAGTGCACAGTCGCACTATGACCCAGAACACTAAGAAAGCACAGATTTGCTTGCTTTGTCCTCCGACTGTCGCTAGTATAAACAAACTCTTATCCGTCACATCTTCCATCAACTTCCCCCGTTCTAAAGGTCTGCCTGCTCTCAGTTTCTCCGGCGTCAATCTGCTTGTCGAGTTGAGATTCAAAGCCAACAGGTTGCCTCCGAGACGTGGCGCTCGTCCTGTTTGTGTCAACATCCAATCTCGTTTCTAAACAGGTTACAGTGACACGGGATCATTTTAAGTGTGACATATTTTGACACGTGATCGTCCAAGTATTTCTCTTCACTGCCATAAACAGTGAAGCTGAGTTTACGTTCCTCCGTAGAGAGTTGGGTCTCTCGCTCTCCAGCAAATACTAACAACCTGAGAACTACTTTATAGGTATAGTTTTAGTAGACAATTTAGACTGTTGGCTGTAAAAAGGCAGCTAGCTCACAAAAAGAACATCTTGTACTTTTTCCGTTGTCGTTTTTCAAGGCTTATTAACTGTTGGTAAGATTACAAAGCCCTTTTATTAAAAAATGTTTTGTCTTCAAACTAAATCACAACACGATAGGGAGGGAGAAACTGAATAGAAACAGACAGAGCTGCTCAGTTTCAGGTTTTATTGTCGTCCATGCAAAATCCTCATCATCACATCGGCACAAATCTGCCGTTAGTTGCCGAGAGAGCTAAAAACACAAGCATGTTATTTTCAAACCAGTCACTGCGGTCTAAATCACTCACATTAAAGCTACAAGATTGCTGCTCTAGCTGTTTAGACAAATGTCCACACTGCAAATGTTTTTATCATGGCCAATAAGCTTCATGGTAATGGCACTGAAGCCAAAAGAAAACAACATGCACTCCCCGCAGCTACGCAGCGTGATCTGTCCAAATCCATTAGGTTTTTTTTCCTCCCCCCTCTGAACTGTTGCTTTATTTGCTTGTATAAGGGTCTTTACTCCTGAGATTAACTGTTCTTTCTATTGATTTCCCTCAGCTGTGGAACTGCGTGATGCTGTTTATCACAGCATGGCACGAGTTTCTAGTCCAAATGAAGGTTTCTGTTCCATCGGCGTGATAGAATAACGAGGAATAGAGGAAAGTACTGATGACTTCCTGCAGTTTTATTAGATATGAGGTTCGTGATGAATGTTTAATATGGACAGAGGGAGGAAGTCAGAGTACCCAGAGAGAACATGCTAACTTCATGCAGAAGGACTGAAAGCCAGAAGTACCTCGTTGCTTCAAGGGAACAGTGCTGCTAACTGTGCCACCTTTCACTTTGGTTTTGGAAGAAATTATCCCTCATCTTGAACAATAAAATTACAGTTTATCGAAAAAAAAAAAAAAAGGAAAATTAGTTTTCCATATTTTGTTCCTTATACCAAAGATAGACACTTGTGTTTAAAAATGGTGCAAGGTTATCCTCATTTATTTTGTCAATGCTTAGGTTGTGTCGTTGGCAGAGTACTCTAGCATTTTTTTTTACAATATTACAGATAGAAAACGAAGACAGGAAAACTTTTTAGATACTGATTATAAGCGAAGCCCTGCAACGTCTATTCTCAGAATGTCCCCCTTGCTCTCTACTAGGCTAAAGCTAGCTTCCCACAACGGAGTCTGTCGTGAATACTCATGCTAGTTAGCATAGCAACCAATGACAGCAGATAGACACATTTCCTGTAACTTTAAACTGTTTCTCCACCATTGGGCATGGACAAGCATGATTGACAGCGTTAAGATCCGCCTCCTGGCTCTGACTGGTTGTTTCTGAATGGGACTGCTGCATTTCTGCGCCTCTAGAAGGCATAGGAGCTCAATTTCTTCACAAATTATCCGTCTCATGTTAAACTGTCACAACATTAGTGGCAGTTTCAAACATGTAAAAAAAAAAACATTGTTAATACATGTTGCATACAGCAGCTTTAAGCCAATCAGATGCGTTTTACACTCCACTTTTCTTCCCATTGAGCCTGGCTTGCAACACTATATTCTACTCTGTGCGTATTACTGCGTTGCTTCAGGTGACATGCAGCCAGAACATTATAACAGCTTTCTTAACCGAGTTAAGTGTCGGAGAACGTGCTGCAGAAAGAACTTCAGTGCTCTTGTTATCATTGTTGAGTAAGTGCAACACCGATACAGAGTTAATTTGATCAACTTCACTGTAGCATCCGACCAGGTCTCAGCTATCAGCGCATGCCTAATCCCAAATGACTCGGGTTGGTGCTTAGAGCAAAACAAATCCTGATTGGGACATCTGTGCTATGGATGGCAAAAATGAAATAAATGACAAAATTACAGCTCCAGATTTTATCCTACTTTTGTTTGTTAGTGATGTGAACATTTTTCTTCCTTAGCTGAACCATGTGTGGGCAAAAGCTGCTTTGATAAATATAGCTTTTTAGGTAAACCGTTAAGCCATAAAGCATTTGCTTCAACATGTGCTGCTAGTGAGATGATTTCCTAAACAGATTTTTACCAAAAACAGGCCTTATTTTTCCAGAAGAATTCAAGTTCTAGCTAAACCTCCTTCCTTGCTTTACTGTGCTGCGACTATGTAATTTGCGGATGTTCTCTAATTTACTCATCAATATCACAAGTGAGGCTGGTGTCATCTGAGAAGCAAGCGTTATTTTTCTTTTTTTAGAGTCTTTGATTCGGCAGATGACAGTGGATTCTGCGCTATGATTAGGGCGACAGGGACAGATCCTCCCACACGCTGCCACCGTGCTACAGTATTGATGTGCTCTGAGGCATTCCCGCACATCACGTCTTCAAAGCCCTTTTCATGCTCTACACTAAGCTCGACACACACACACGCCAAAATAAAATAAAAAAACATCTTTATAAAAGTGCTGTGACATTTTCCTCCCGAATCTGAGAGGACACTAAACTGCTTTCTTTCAACAAACTAAACAGCTTTCTGCAACAATCGTTTAAGTGGAATATTCAATTAATTAAGTGGAGATGAAAAATTACCATATGCGAGTTGCAGGGAAGAAGATAATCAGTGTCAGAATCAAGTGAAGCACGGCTGAGTAATGAGGTCATGTTGCTTATGAGAGGATGAATGAAGACGGTATTGAAAGCAGTGGCGTTTTAGACATGCTAAAGCGATTAACGCGGCAACGACGACGACAACAAAAAGGGGGGGGGGGAAACAACCGACTTGAATTGGCTTTTCTTTCTAAGAACACACACGGCGCGATACTTAAAAACCAAAAAGCAAATGAGGCAGCGTTTCTGCTGCACTAAACACTGTGCACACAGGCTATAAAAGACAATATCTTTATAGCCAGTGTGGGGGGAAGAGCTGAATCTAACCTGGGCTCTCATCCCAGGAAAAGATGGATCACCAGTTTTATGGCAAAAGCAGCAACTGTGCAACAAGCACTCAGTGTTCTTTTTTCTGCTGTAACTGGCAATTCACAAATTAGAAATCTAATCAATGCTGCAGAAACGACTGCAGAGTTGCATATTCCTTTACAGCTTCATGGCCACATACTGTACGGCCGCAAAATGGTAGGCACAGCGGAAAAAAAGAAAGGAGGATTTAAAACTGCCCCACTCAACAACAACATGGAATAAGATGTAAAGATTAGCTAAATTAAAAGAACAGTCCTTATTCTTACTTTTCTCTGCTGAAGCGTTTGTCTCGAGCTCAATGCCGTAGTGGGCAGACGATGGGTTGTAAAGACACTAAACCGAACTGCATTTAGCCTGTAGATCTGTACCATCACTAAAATTTCTGCAACCATTTTTCCTTCAAGTATAGTAGTAGAATTTGTGTATTTGTTTATTACTAATTTATTGCAGAAAATGTGTCTATTTGCGGATATCTAAAACATTTAAAACATCAGAACACAAATCCAGCGTTGAAAGATGAAATGCTAGGTTAGCTGTTGCGTTATTGGCTGGAGTTTGCTAAACAGCCAATCCAGAAACAGCATGCATTTTCCCTTTCGCTGATTGGCTGTAACCCTAAGAGCAAAGATAAGAGCTAGCACATAGACTGTCTGTGCTAGCTCTTGTGGTAGCGCAAAGATGGCTTCGTCTGTATATTCGGAGTTTGAAATATTAAAATAGGAAAGTAAAAGCGTTTCAAGAATTTGTGAATTTTAGCTATTCAAATAATCACAGCGAGCAGGTTAAAAATGTATCAGATGAATAATTTAGATTTTTGCCTGAACTCAAATTTACAAAATGTTGTCTGCATTACTTTTAAATAGCTGATATTATTAAAAGCCCCACAGAAACAGCCAACTTAGATTCAACTTTCATAACGAATTGTATGTTGGCATGGCGACCTTAAAGCTACACCAACTGACTGGGAAAATACCGGATCGAAATGTTCAACCCGTCAGGGCTGATTAGCCTAAAACTCTACCATTCCCAATCATAGATAAAATTTTTACTCCATCTCCACCAAACTCAACTGTATTTATTTTGATAAAAAATATGCAGTAAAGCAATAAATAGACATAAATTAAGAAAGAATTCTTGTTTAGCACAAAGTTTAACAACTAACATAAAAATGCTGGGTAATAAACATCCTTTGGACACTAATAAATAATAACTGAAGAGATCAAATATGAATTAACGGTGAGAAACTTTTACCTTCACCCTGAACATTGCATGCTTGTAAAAAAAAAAAAAAAAAAAAAAAAAACAAGCCCTGTATATAAACACCAACTGAATTATGCATCTTGACATTTACTAACGACAGCAATTTTATAAACACAAAGGCAAAAAGGTTGTAGCTTTAGACCAAAACGCATCAATTCCCTTATTTAAAGAGCTGTTAACATCCCTGAAGGTATTTGAAAGTCCATCTAAATTAGTGTGCACAAGCCAAATCCTTCCTTAGCTTGCCTTTAGTTGGTGTGTGGCCATGAGATGATGGCAGCCTTACAAAGCCAACATAATCCTCCTGTCCTGGACTAATCTAATGCCTCAGACCTCTAAACAAACATGGTTAAACTCCCTTGTTCCACTGTGGGGGTTTTTTCATATCCAACCCAACGCAGAACAGGTTCTGTACTGCAAAAAAATCACCGCTGAGCAAGTTGGGGAGGGAAATTCCACATTTGAGGAAATGTATATTTCATGAGCGAAGACTTTTGAAAAGGCAACTGAGAAAAAGGCAGAAAGCCATTATGCCATCACTTTTACATTCAGTTCCCAACAGCTTGTTTGTCGCCAACGTTAAACTGTCGAATAAGACAGGGATTCGCTCGAGTTGCGTCGCTTGCATTCGACGCCGAGTGCTAAATTTCTCCTCACATCTGATGGCTCTGTTAGACTCATAAAAATGTGTCTGGCAAATTACTACAAAAGCAAAGCTCCCCAACACCTTCGTCACGACGAGCACACATTACTTCTAAAAAAAAAAAAAAAAAAAAATAAAAAGATATCTGCTGAACAGAAATTGAAAAGATAGTTGGATAAAAACAAAGCTGCTCTCTGGAGGCTGACAAAAATATGATGAGCCACAGCCAACGGGAAGCACCAGACCTTCTACATGAATGAATTCAATTTTAGGGCAAATCCTCTGGGCCTCATGTTGGGATATTACCATCTTTCGTATTGATTCTAGTATGACAAGAGAGGAGGAATGCGTAATAAATCTGAAGATGAAGCACCCTTGTAAGTAGAAAATCAATGACAGACAAGTTGGTAAAGAACGCATACAGATTAACCACTCCTAAAGCTTCTGCAAACAGCTTTAATCATTACAGGTACAACTACTAAATGACACTCATTCCTGTAAAGCTGTTGTGTTGCTCTTCACACTAAAAGCTGTTTATTTGGTCAGATGACTCACTGCAATTGATATGCTCTGCACTTTGCAGTTGAGAGATCTCAGATTTATCAATTATTTATGCTTTTTATGTTCTTAAAGCCGTGTGGATCTCTACTGAGGCGGCGTTTCCTGTATGACGCAGAAAATTGTTTTCTGAACGACACAAATTCTGATCTCCGCAAAGAAAAGAAAAAAAGCGAAAGCTAAAACTAAACCACGGGTCTGGTGCTGACTGACTGCTTTGCCAAGTTCTGCCAATGTGTTACCAAGACTGGTTAAACGCTCGCCGCACATCAGCTCTGCGTGACACAGGATGACAGGGTGTGAACAATTCTTTTACGTTTTTTTTTGGTCCAGCAGGACCAGCCAACAGACTAAACATATAGCTGTGTGTAATTATGTTATTAGTCAACAATGCAGCGAGCTCAGTGAGAACAATTAAACTTCTCAACGTTCCTTTTATTGCTTTGGGAGCTTGTGGATTTATATACACAAACAAGAAACCACTCATTCAAACAGAAAAAAAATACACTTTCACACTTTGTGTTCTCCATGAATGGCTGGAGTGTATGATGAAACTCCTTGGCTAAGTGATGGCTCTTCTTTTACGGCAGGCATTTCAAACGTTTTACGGATCTTTTTATGAAGACATTTCTTGAAAACAGTCATTTAATAGTTTTGCAGTCTTGTAATTTTTTTTAATTTTTTTTTTACTGTGTCAGGCAGCAAAAAAAAACAAAAAAAAAACAGAGTTTATTTCATACCCTTTTTGATTATACAATTGTTTTGAATACTCTTTCTAACTCTATTTCAAGGAAGTCAGGTAATGGGAGTTCAGTAGATAATATCTACTACAGAGTTTCCCACAGAAAACCTGCTAAGCCCGGTGAAAGGGATGCTAGGGGAGTCCACCAGTGTGCCAAAAAATGTTTCTAGTTACAACAATTCAGAGATACAAAAGCAGGCATCATAAATTGGTAAGAGTGTGTGAGGGCAACAGGGTGGTGACAGGACGGCACAATTGGTGCGAGCCCCCTCACGTTCAACTATAAACCTAGCTTAATCCGTCTTTGCTGTCTCTGGTGTAAAAAGCACCTTATTTAAAACAAACAACGCTAAGCTTGGTGGAGAGGCAAATAAAGCCTGGTGGCCCGCCAGGCTTATAGTACACTGAGGGGAAACATGTTCCAATAAGAGGTCCATCAGTTATTTTGGTTTCATCAGTGAGAGTAAATCATATTTCCATCATTTAACATGTAACAGTGAAAACAATAAGGTTTTCAATAATGTAACAAAAAAAAATTCAGACATACCTAAGATTTGACCATTTTCATGATTCTTCATTATAAATATAATTAAGAAACAGAGATATGGGAGAAATAAGTTGATGCATAAATATTAGGCAATTACATAGTTAAGACATGTTTTGTTTACAGTTACAAAATGGGAACACATGGATACAATAAGCATATGGAAAACTAATATCTCAAAATAGCAAATAGATAAATTCACCAAGAACCTGTGCAAACAACGTTATATTTAAAAGGGGAAAAAAAACAAAAACTAAGATTAAACTCAACTTCTGTGTTGACCAGACTTTATTGTGTCGTAATTAGGGTCTGGTTATTTAGTCCCTTTCCCATTTTAAACTTTTTACAGAATCCATAATTTCCTGTCCAACTTTTTTGGGTACAATTAGTTATTATTTTGTTATAAAAAGCCTACTGGGCTTGTCAATTCAAACTCACACTAGAGACGTTTTCTTTCGTGTTTTAGCGACCGCTGACTAAGTAATTTCTTATCAACTCTTATCTTATGTGACTTCAATAAACAATGTCTAATAACTAGAGATCATTTAAACCATTACTCATGCCAAAGGTCATGTACAAAATGGCGGTGTGTGGGTTTGAAATGGGGTAGAAACTGGTGGAGGAGAGAACCGAACTAGAGGCCATAAACACAGTACGCCATTATATCCTCTCCAAATAACACAAACAGAAATCTTCTTTGGAAATAAACAGCATTTGAGGTGTTAATATGGTATTATTTAGTCCTGGTTGTTTCATGCTCAACGTTTGGGGGTGTGAACTGAACCCACTTCCTGCAGGATGTTTTGTACCAACCATGTGTCAATTCCTACCCCATAGGGAGACATCTTGTACTGGCTTTGACGACTGCCAATTTAAAATAATGTCCTTCACTCCTCTGCAAGCAAGAAGTAGGAATGTGACACCAATAAACAATATCTACCAGCCAGAGGTGGGTTAGACTTTTTGTGCTTAAATCAAAACCCCTAAATGATCAAATTTCAGGGTCAACTCAAGCAGCCCAAAATGGGCATCAGAACAACAACAACAAAAAATCCTACCTCCATGCATCATTACAAGTAAATAAAGCAGTCTGCAAAGGTTTGACAAGAACAACTGGTAAGTGACAAAACAGAGAAATATAGATATGAAATGGGTGACAGCCTGGGTGAAGGACTAAACAGAACTTATAGAAGTATATTAAAGCAGCTTACTTAAGTTTTTGATGTGGACAAGGTGTTATGGTGGTTTAGTTCATGCAGCAGGTCAAAACTCTAACACAGTGATTAACTTCCTCCACTCCCAAACACTCAAATCACCAAAAGAAGATTGTCCTACATGTCCAAATGCATTTATTTAACCGCTCGCCACCATTTTGTGGCATTTAAAGTTTCATCAATAAAGACTTTATTTGAAGACATAACCAATGCCAGAAGGAACCCATGTACACACTGCTCTTACAGCTGGCCCAGTTAAAGAAAGGAAACATGTGGAGAGAGTATATGAAGCCTTTCATTTTCAGTTTTTCTGTGGGTCCATTCCACTCAGGACCCCCTGGGGTCCCACGGTTCTTACTCTGTCCTGCTAATGTTTCACCACAAGTGTTTCCACACATCCAGAGGAGCAACGTGAGTGCACTCAGACATGTGTTTTTTTTTCTTCTTTTTTACAGTTAATAAACGTTATTGTCCCCAGAGGGGGGATAACTGACTGTAGCTCCCCCAGCTAAAGAAATGTAGTTAGCAGTTACCCAAATGTAGCAGCTCATTTCAGCTATTTCCAGGACAGCTGAAAGCCTAAAAAGCAAGCAGAACTGAGTTAGCTTGGCGTAATGAGCTAACTACCGTGAGAGTAAGGTTAGCAGGCTGGCACAGTAACACAATGAGCTCAGAGTGCAGTCAGCCCTGGCTAGCTGCTGCATGCTGTGTTCCAGCTAGCCTCCTAACGTTAAATGGCTAACGAGTCGTAGCAATGTTAACAATGACAGAAAAGGTTTAAAAATGGGACAAACTTACCGACTTAACTAAACAATCCTATTCCAAACCGCTCTCCGTCCATGGCGGTGTGCGCTCCGTGTAAAGAATAAATCAACGTGCAGGCGACTGAGTTGCAGTAAAACCTCTAAATACAATCTGAAGCTCTAGTAGAAACCAGTGGCAGCGCACTCCCCCAGACACCCAACACAAGAGAGGAGGGGAGGCCAGCGATTCACTGGACTTCTGCCATCACACTTCGAGACACCGTCCACAGCGAAAACAGCCGAGTCCCAGGCGCATTTTCACTGCTGCCTTCCCGAGCCCCAAGCGAAGCGGTTCTTCGGTCGCAGCCTTCTGCAAATGAATTCCACAGTGAACGGCTTTCCATCCAGGTTAATTCCTCCGTGTTCGCCCGTTTGTGAAAGAGAGCATCGCGTTTGCTTCTTCGTGTGGGAACCGATACAATGTAGTCAAGCAGCAGGCAAGCAGCAGCAGCAGCAGCGGGAGCGACTAGGAAACCCAGGAGAGGAAAGTCGGATTGAACTGTTACACTCTCTCCACAGCTCCTCGGAGCGAAAGGAAAAGGTGGAACTGGATCAACCGGACTGCGATTTGACGAGCCGGTTTTTCAATGGGGAAACGTCCACCATTTGATCCGAGCAGCAGCAACCATGAGTTGACACACACAGAGGCGTTTGTGTGGTGGTGTCTGGGGGATGGAGGTGGGCTTTTAGAAGTACTGGGGTCACAAGTTCAAGTTGCCTCAATCCTCAGTTTTGAATTTGTTTCATACCTCTGACCCACAAGGTCAACAATGTCACTCAGCGTGAAAGTTGTATGTTTTTTTTTTACCCTATGTATTTGGAACAACAATCACAAACATTAGATAAAATGTCACAAAAACTGACTGACATCACTTGATTAGGCCTATTAAACTAGAGACTGTGGCACATAAACATTAATGCCCATTTTTTCCTTGATTGCCACTGACCGGTCAAATTCTGATTTCCATAAATAATCAAAATACTTAACTACCAGCAGCAATAAATGGATATGTGATGGCTAGATGGATGCAACATAGTTTGTTTACTGCTATATAATAGAGTTAGTGTAGCAAGTTATTTTATTATTAGCTATTATGATGCTGACCTGTTGGCTGTTCTTTCACTCGGTGATTTGTTCATTAAATATTCCTCCAAAAAATGAAATTAGACATTTATATATGCAGGAATATTCTTCAAAAGATTTGGCACATCATTCAATTCTCAAATTAACACCTGGAACCAAATTAAAGGAAATGGGTGCTACACGTTGATGAAAGAATATTATGTCTACTTCATACCTATTTGATGAGCAAAATCAATAAAAACACCCAAAGTATTGCTTATTATCCATATAGCATATCATTATCAGCTGTAGTTTATTTAAATAGTACTTTTTTCCATTTTACACCAATAACAGAGTCGTGCATAGAAATTTTAGGGGGTGCAGGTGCTCAAGAATAAAAAGAAAAAAAGGTACCTTGTTTGACACAAGGAACCACTTTAGCACGAGATTTATATAATACACACATAGTACACTGTAAAAATAAAAATAAAAAATCAGAAGGGCACTTATAACTTAATAAGACATGACATTATGAGCCTTTGAAATATTTAAACTGGCAAAAACTAGTAGATTATCGGCAGGTGTCACTGGCTGCTAATCTGTATGCACATGGATGAATATAGGGATTTCTTTGCCAGTAGTCAGCTGTTAGGTGTTTTAATTAAAACATTGCTCTTGTTGACCTTTTCCATGCAAGTTAAAGCAGCCCATTGGACTGAAGAACTTACATCATAATGATAAATTGAGTGTCACGCTGGAGGCAGGGAAACGACAAATTCATCATCCTGCTTCTCTCATCAATGGGTCCGAATTAAAAAACAAACAAAAAAAGACAAGACCAACAAAAAAGATAAGGCAGGTTAAAGATTTTGAAAGTTCTTATGTTTTATTAGGAAGCCTGATGGATGTTATCCCGTTTGATTTGGAGATGAATAACTAGAACGACACGTGGAAGGTGTCTGAAACTTTGACTACACAACGGAAATCAATGCCGAGGTCAGAACTTGATAAAACAAACTGGACCCGTTACAGTCCTATCTGAATTTAGCCGTGTTCTCAGTTCCAGCAAAATAAATCTTTTAGCAAACAACCAAAGGGGAGTACGGGTAGGAGGCTGCTGGGGGGGCGCACGAGTCATGAAACATCACGCCAACAATAAGATCCTTCCAGATCTGTCACAGTTTCAGCTCTCATAGCTCTACAGATAACCTTTCATGTTTACGAGCTTCAAACGCTGCAAACGGCTTTAAGTCGTTGTCTTGCTCGGCGCCAGTTTCCCTGGCAACAAGGATATGATAATGTTGCCTTTGACATGACAGAAGGAATCATCTCGCTAACAAACAGAGACAACAGGCGCAGGGAGGGCTCCGGGAGAGGAAGGGGAGGGGGCTGAATTAATGGACTCATTTTCACACAGAGGGAGACACAGCAGCAGCAGCGGCAGCGGCAGCAGCAGCGGCAGCGGCTACTCGCCATCCTCCATCTTCCTCTATTGCCTTCGATGCATTCCTGCTGGCAGGCACACTCTGGCTTTCCCAAGGGAACAGCCAGCCTCTATTGGCAGGCTAAATAACAGTCAGTGGCCGGCGGGGACCAAAAGGGGACAGAAATCTGATGATGGCTGCCCTTCAAGGCTGCGGCTCCAAAACCGAGCATGAGCGTCATGCCATCTAAAACCTGAAATGAACAAGCTGCATGGACGCCATGTGTTTTCCATCAGTGAAAAAAAAAAAAAGGGGGCTAATCAGCCAGCCATGTGGAATCACAGAGGGGTTGGCTCGCTTCATGTGATCTTCTTTCCATTACTCCATAAAAGAGACTGTAAAACCTTGAAGCCCATCTGAAAGAGACTTATCTCCAGTACTTTTGAAAATAAAAAATAAAAAAATAAAAAATGTGTCAAGTAACTGTCTCAAAGCATGTTCGTAGACGGCAGGGGGGAAAGAAAAAAAAAATCCTCCTTTTCCTAGACTAGATGTAGAGCACTGAAGACGTGAGTTAAGAGTGCGTCGTTTCAGGAACTTAACTGCTGCGGTTCAGACTAAAGTGTTCCGCCGTATTCTGTCTGACCTTAAATTTATTCCTCCTACTCCACCGCAGGATTAACTTGTTTTTGTCTGAGGTGAAATTTAGTCACCAGAGCTGTCATTTTCTGCTCCTTGCAACTGCAGAAACATGGCATGTGATGTCAGCACGTCTATGTTCTTCTCGGTAAAGTTAGGTCAAGCCTTTTGTCGGCGTTATGAACCGGGAAGCAGGTCCAGGCTCTGGTGTGTGAGCCATCTGACATTACACTGATTGTTCATTACATGTGATTTTCCACCAATCTGGTTCCAATGGCTTTGGTACCAAAAAAAAAAAAAAGATACTAACTGGGCCACAGCAAAAAACCCGTTTACAAGAGGTGAGTTTTAAGAAAATCAACAACTATAAAGCTTTGAAAGCTTTGAATGCATAAGATGGTTTAAAAAAGTTAAAGCTTCAGAACTGCAACACTTTTTAGCTACAAGAATACAAGTATGTCTGGAGTGTCTGCAGCTTGCCTGACTAATTAATGGGCTATTATTAGCTTCTTGTACTTGTTGTGCATGAATGTCGAAAAGCATTTGACAGCTACGTAATGTTTTTGCTTCAGTCAGTGAAATAAAATCTAAATGGCAATAAATGACTAATAATCAATGCGTCATGTTTCATTAGCAGGAGCGATGGCATACAAGATAAATGCTTGGCGTAGTATGGTGAGCTTTTTTGAGCTTCACATGATGTCATCATGTTAGAATGTTGTTCCCTCGTCAAAAACATAGCTGGAGCATCGCTCTGATTCTCTCCATGCACGTTTGAGAAATCCTTGAATCTCCCGTGGCAACCATTCGAGGGTGCCAAAAACGTTTGCTCTCACAAAGCGCCACCTATTTCCACAAATCCATCTGACAGAGCACCTCTCCTCCATATCTCTCCACTAAGCTCCTCCAGACTAGCAGCAGCTGCAATTAGCAAACACCGGGTGGAAATGCATGTATGCTGAGCTTATCATACAAATTACTTCTCACTGTAATGCTCCTAAGAACGACCGTTAACTGAGAGGCACTGTTGTGACGACAAGCTGAAAGCAGGAGCTTCTTAAAGAGACAGAGGTCCAATATCAAGGCGTCAAATTAGGAAGTCAGATTTCTTTTAAGTTATGTTTTGATATGCGCAGCACTTCTAACAACTGAAGGTAAAACAGTTACTTGATCGTGCTATGAAATGGCACACGTGTCTGAAAAGAACATGGTACTGTCTCTTTTAATAGCTAAGTTTCATCTTATCATTAAGGTGATACGACGAAACTGTAATGTTTTGATCAAGGTTGTAGACTTCTTCAAACTAATTTTCTTTTTTTTTGATCAGCATAATTTGAGACAAAACTATGAAAACAGAGCTTTCACAAATAAATACCACTAGCTAGCTCTCATTTTCCCACTTTTTAATGTTAACCCTTCAGTAAAGTGCACAAAGTTATTTTCACCACCATTTAAGGAGATATATATATATATATA
>NW_006799968.1:155820-292656 GCF_000485575.1 Poecilia formosa | reverse complement strand
CATAAACATTCTTATATCACAAAGTGGTGTCTATAAATCCTCCTTAAAACACTGTGTTTATGTCCCATTTGCAGATATTCTTTTAAAGAAATGCCAATCAGACGGGAATTGCCCGTCTGCAGAGAACAGACTATTAGAGATGCAGACTGTTTAAAACAACATTTATAAATTAGACTGGTGAGAGAGTAAGCCATCAATCTGAAGTGATAACAAGACAATTACAGGAATTTGCTGTCTCTCTGCACTTTGAGGGTCTAGAGAAATGCAGAATGCAACAGAGGGAGGATGAGACTTGTGAAAGAGATATTTTAAGTGATGTAACGACCTGGCTCCATGTTCATGATGGCGCTCTGGCGGTGAAAAGTAAAACTAGCTCGTTGGCAGTTTTTCCACAAAATCAGTCAAGAACTGGTTTTAGCACTAGTAAACTTTTAGTACTCTGCCCCCTCACGTAAACACAACTGGTCAGAGTTATAGTAGTCAGAGCAAAAATATAACACAGTGTAAGAAATAAATCTGCACTTTCAAAACCAAAATGGAAAAAAAAATAAAAAATCAACGTCCTCAAGCCTAGGGAAATTCTAGTTTTATGGGATATTTTCTTTGAGTGTTTCCACAGGGAGTAATCTTTTCTCTCTCTTTTTTCCAGCTGGAGATAATGTGAACTTTATATTTAACCACGAAAAAACAAACAAACATTTAGTTAACATGTTTTAGAAAAGAAATGCGAAATGTAGGATTTGCAAGTTGCGTAACAGGAATTCGCTTTTCTCTTACAGTAAAGGGCCTTTTGATTAGGTCTACGGTTTACTGCGGTTTAAAATATATACGAGTAACATATAAATTGTAGTTATACAAGACGGATTTTTATGTCAACTTTTCCAAAAATAAGAAAAATAAAAAATACCTGCCTGGGAAGCTAACCGTCAAATGGCGCAAGAACTTACACGCCCTCGAAACTAAACTTTAACAGCTTCAATTATGCCTCGTCTATATTTTCACTCCATACTCGTCTTCTTCAGCTGAACATCGTCACAGATCCAGGTTTTCGTTTGCTGCATACAAACATCAAAATATGTGAGTCAGTTCATACGAGCTCGCTCTTGGTTTTGATTTTTTTTTCCAAACTCATAAACGCGTCTCTTTGTTGCCATCTTGCCGGCGGTGACAGGTAAGTAATAATTATGACACCAAATACTATGCAAGTCACGCAGCCAGGCCACTCACCTGTCATTCAACAAGGTCACGCCCTTAATAAAGCGCAGCTATAAACAGTGCCACTCACATAGCTGCTACAAGAGGACAATGAATGACCTAGACTAAATCATTTTCTCCGCAACTTAACAAGGTAACGAGTTTTTTCCTACTTCCCTGCTGGTTTTTATCACTTATTTTAGCCCTGGAAGGTGGATAAACACAGTATATGAATACTATCAGCATTGAGGATTTCAGCAAACTCACATCAAGACGTGTTCAGTCTGCCTGTGTGTAAACATCCGGCCATTTTATTGCAACCTCCTGTTTTAGAATTGGGGAACTTAGATTGCAGCAACTGCGAGTGCTTTTCCCATTTCATAACCGTACATTTTAGTGTATATTAACTAAATATACACTAAAATGAGGATAAATTACATCCTGAGCATGTCATCACATTCTACAAACTTTAATTAATAAGCCATTAGCTTTGTTCAGGTGTTTGCAGCTGTTGGACCTTGATCTAAACCATCCAGTTTAGATATGACTGTATACTTAGCATAGTTCCTGCTGGAAGGTCAATCACTCCCAATCACTTTCTGACTCCGTTCTCTCTGTCCCTGTGGAAGATAAGCATCTTTGTTGCATGATACTGTCACCACCATGTCTTACGGTACACACCAGCTTGCATGAACAATAAAGAAAAGTTACATTTTAGTTTCATCTGGTCAGAGAGCCTTTTTTTGTTATATTATTAATTTTTCATGTATTAGCTCATTTACACAAGGATGAGAGTTCTGCATCAGCTAATGCAGAACACTGCAGCTAATTAGCAACGTCTGTCCCACAGGCTGACATAAAAAGAATGACTGTGATAGAAGACCTGACATGCACAAAGAATATAATTCTCTTTAACAACAAACAAAGCAAAAGAATAAAATCAAACATTAAAATTTTATTACAAAAAAAAAAATAAAAAATAGAGTTTGAAGTAGAAGAATGTAATGAAATTTTCAAAGTTCACCATATTTACTCTGCCGTTTTCCTTTTTCTTCATGCTTCTGGGTTTTGGGCTGTTTCTTTTTCTTCTAATTTTTATTAACAAACCTTTGAGGGCAGAAGCAGAACAGCTGGCTTCCATTTACACATTCAGCAGCTTCTTAAGACGGTTTGCTACTCTGGGATTTACTTGACAGTATCAGAATAAAGTAATAATTTCTTAGTTTTTTAAAAATTATGTATCGTTTTTCCCTCCATTTCACCATCAATGCTCTACTTTCTGGTGATCTCTCATAAAACCCAGATTAAATACACTAGGAGTTTGTGGTTGTAAGGTGACATGGAAAGAATGAGTAACAAACAAGTGAAGCAACCTGAAAAGAAAAAGGACGGCCAGTCTCACTTACCGTTTTTATTTTTTTTGCTTAAAGGAAAGTTTATTTCTGGAACTTTTACAAAGATTTACAGGAGATTAGCAGCAGCAAAACTTTCACATATCAGAGACATATAAAGGACACGAGTTTCACATTTTGTTAAAGATGTTCTCGCTTCTCTTCAACTCATGATCTGACTCCCTCCTCTCATCAAAATTAGATCAAACATGAAAGCCATGACATCTTTTACTGCATGTGCTAAATTCGTCTTATTTGGGACAAAACCTGGATTTTGACCCAATTAGTCAAACGGCAATCCTGCCACAGTCATAGGGTGTGTGCAGGAAGACATTTCTTTACACATGAGATGCCTTGAACAAATGTTTCATTCTGAGTTTAGTGGGTGTAACTCTCTTTGGTTCTAGGTATCTCCAGGTTTTGTTGGAAATCTGCATTTTCTTTTCTTTCTTCTCTCTTTTTTTTGTTTTTTTTGTTTTTTGATTGAATTGTCACAGGATAAGAACACGTTTGTAAGCCTGTGGCGAAATCAGGTCTGCATTTAATGTCTATCACGTAGCGACGTGCAAAAGTTAATCCCGGGTAATCACGTTACGCAGCCGCTACAGCGCCGGCTTCCTGAGAAAACAGAAGCCTGCAAGGGACTATTTTACATATTCGAAGCTTGACAAAACAATATATTTTGATATTTGCGTCTCCCGACAAGAGAGGCTTTGAGGACGGATTCCCAGAGGAGCTGGATTTGTGTGGAAAAGCTGAGAAGATTTCTTGGGATGTTTTATGTGAGGTTCTTTTTCTTTGTTTTTAGATCGAGTCTGTGTTTTTTCTTTTTTGGAAAAATTGATGTGGCCATAATTTGAAAAGTCTCTCCGACGCTTTTGTGTTGTAACAGATACAGTCCACCATTCACCAAGTCAAAAGGTCAAAGGTTGAACCAATCACTTAGCAGTGGATCTTTAGGAATGAAAGCAAATGAAAGACATTCATGATGGAGAATCCGATTTTAATTGAATCTAAACATCTGCTCTGCTTTTGAGGACCACTAGAAGTCAGCAGTTTTCTTTGTTTTTGTTTGTTTTAAATGAATAGTGTTCTTCTGTTTGGATGGATTCTCATCTAATCACGTTTATTTGTGTAAGTTGTAGATCTGGAATTTGCTTTTCCTCAAGAGTAAAACCGATTATAACTCTTCCTGAACAGAGTTCACTCTGACCTTCGCAGCTCGGCTCTCCCTGTGTGTTCGCCTTTCAGACTTTGATCTGAGACTTATCTCAAACTTTCTCTTGTGTTCACTCTGAAGCTGGGAACAGAGCAACGAGCAGCAGCTGAGCTGCAGTTGAGAATTTATGTTATTTCTCTTCATTCCAACGTCCAAGTTGATCATGAGAACAAATCGGACCACAGCTTCTCTAATGCCCAGACACCTCCAGCCTGGAGAAGGCCTTCCACCATTTTTAAGACCAAGACCATTCTTCTTCTGTGAAAAAATGAATATGTACATGAAGAAAACCAAAATAAGTTCAAGATCAGACAGGTGTGATGGTTTGGGTTTGTTTTACGCCAAGAAGTTATTGAATTCACCATGACTTGCTCTGTTTACCAAGGTATTCTAGAGTCAAATTGAACTTCATCTTTCCATTTGCTAAAGCCTGGCCAAAACTGAACTGGATCACATCTCAACATGGCTCCTCTATTAACCCTTTGATAACGTTTTTGCCAGTGTTTCACTGAGTAGAAGCTGGGATAACAATCTCAGCAGAGGTGCAGCTCCACCAGGTGTTTGCTGATTACTGCGGGCTAGTCTGAAGGAGCTGAGTGGAGCAGTGGAAAACTGCAGCTTCGAGGAGGAGCTACGTCCTTGAAGACAGTGCTAGGTCCAACCATGCGTTTTGCACAGCTGAGTGGTTGCCACGGGAGATTAAAGGATTTCTCGAACATGCATGAAAGAATCAAGGCAACACTCTGGGTAGGTTTCTGACGTGGGGAATAACTTAATAACTTAATGTAAAGTTAAAAAAAGTTTATTTTACATAATACTGCCCCTTTAAGGAAGACATGCATAAATAAATGCATTTATTTGTTACTTTGCTTCAGTTAATCTGTTTCCTACACAAGGCTTTATTGTATACAATGACATGATTTGATCTGTTGTCTGTTTTAGGTTAGATTTGAATACATTTGGTATTCAAAGGTATACTACTTCTGAATACTTCGTCTTCCCCATGTTGTCCTTATCACGAAGACCCTTGACCTCAGTTTTTTCCCTGACTGTAAGTTATAAATGGCTAGCCTTGCCATCTACAAACATGTGATTCAGCCAAAAACAAAACATAAACTCTCTAATTATTGTGTGTGTTTTTTTTTTTTGTTTTTTTTTTTGAAGCTCCATAACACTGGCAGAGCAAATCAAAGCGTTCCTCTGTCTGTTTAGCTGAACTCCGCTGCTGGCTCCCTAAAACACTACCCCCCTTTAATTAATCTCAAAGTCCTGTTGTCTCCGAGAGACACCGCGTGCTGTCGGAAACTCTTTGAATGTCGCGAAACTTTTACGGAGGCTCCTCTGTGTTTAATCCTCCTGTCAAATTGTCTTCGACGAGCAAATATTGACGACGTCCTTCCCAAAATATTTCCTTTGTGCCGCCACCCCGGCTCGACAGGCGGCCCTCTGTGACGGATTATGAGATGGATGAGCCATAAGCCGCTCCAAGGTTGTATTGTTCCCCAGCCTGCCACCACCTCTCCTAAGTGCTCCAAAGCCTAATTCTTCTTGCAGGCGTGTGAGGATGGGGGGATGGGGACCCCATGGCCTCAGACCAATCAGTCTCTCAACAAGCACACAAAGGTCCCGCTGCTTCTACAACTGGAAACTTGGCTTGACGGGTGGAGGAGGGCACACTGTTGGGGCTGGAGTCAATTACATTTCATTTCAATCAGGAAATTCAGCTGGGCATCTTTTTGGGCCCAAATTGATGAATTACCACATTACCCCACGTTTTTTTTTTCTTCTTCTTCTTCTTTTCCTTTTGCATCTGATTGAGTTTAAAGCCTGGGCTAAGTGAATGAACATTGGATGGTGACAGGAATTTCAGCAGGAGCTTTTTACTCCAGAAACAGGTGGCGCTCGCAATTGGACGACAGCGCGCTTGTTCCGTTGCTTCATCGACTCAGATTAGTTCTCTCCTTGGCAGCAGCGGGATGGTTGCTGTGTGATGGAGGAGTTTGAGCCTCACATACATAGAGAGGGGGATGAAATACCCAAAATAAAAATGTTTAAACAATGCCAGTAATCTTTAGAAAAAGTTTTCTGTTGTGTAAAATATAACCCCAAACAAAAAATGTGTGAAAACGGCAGCAAAAAAAAAAAATCAATAAAATCAAGCCACAACTGATATTTTTGTTATTTTCAGCATTTGTATCCTCATCCTTTTTAAGAGTTACGCTATTAGCATTTACCAAACATCTAAATTTTTCTTAACTTCAGAAATGTTGCTTCAGAAGATTGGTATTCAGAGCTATAATCCAGGTCCAGATTTATAAGGCATAACATACATAATACACTCTCGGGCTCAGTTTTTGGAAATCTTGAGATGTCCCCACGCCAGAAGGAATATTTACTTTGATTCTGTCCAGGGAGTTGTGAGTCCCCCAGTGGGAGGTGACAGGAAACCAATGGGAGTCTCCAATATCGGATCATATGCCTGAACAACCTCGGCTGACTCATTCTGATGCAGAGGAGCACCAGCTACACTCCAGATTGCCCCCCTTGCAAGGGTCAGAGGGCAGACAAACTGCTAAAAAGAGAACGTTGTATAATGATGCAAATTAAAAAAACAAAAACATCCCAACATTTGTCATTTTCTTTAAGTAATTGTAACATTGTCAATCAGTTCAGTTTAGTTTTATTAGAATATTTCTCAAATTCATAAAATCAATGTGACAAAATTGAAGAGAAAAAGATACACCAGTAGAAAGGGAGCAAAAAGAAAATTAGAAAATAGAAATAGCATTTTTAAATGTGCCATGCTCTTAAATTTCGACATGATACTTAGTAAAACGACTGTTGGTATTTCTGTTTGCAGCTACATTGTATCAAATTCTTGTTGCTTCTTCCTATTGTCATTTTATGTTGTCGCTACCAGATTTCCAATAACTCAAGGGAAACTCCAATTCCCTTCCTAATCAAACACAGTAATCAACCAGGGTTTGTTTTGTAGTTACCAAAAATCACATATTTCTTTTATTCCAACTTACATACAACCTGATCTGCTTGTGGAGTTTCACTATTTCATCAACTGTATTATATAAAAAGGTCCCAATACTGAGCCTTGAGGGATTCCACATTTACAATCTTTAAATTTTATTATTAATCTGAAAAGCAAACCGCTTTTCCTGCTGGAGTCTAGGGAGCATGTCAGGGCGCATATGGCATGTGTACAACACTATGCCATTTGCTTAGAAGTAAAAAACAATAAAAAATTATATATATAATGTATAAATATATATGTGTGGGCGTAATCTTAAAAATGTTTCTCTTTGCGAGCGTTTGTCTCTTTCTTCCTCCATTTTTTTTCCTGCACAGAACTGCCTGCGTAGCTGCAAACATTTTAGAGACGCACAGTGCAGAAAATTCGGTCCACTCAGACGTGTCGAGCATAAACCAGGCTTAGGAAACGACTACTGCACAGCTACGGATGTGAAAATGAGAGCTTGGAAGACGAATACAAATACAGCCTGTATAGGTTTAGCTTAAATAACAAGGCTGACTCTTAATGCAACGTCTTTAAAAAAGATTAAGTAGTAGCTCACTTCTTACTAGGCAGTAAATACTGTAGGTGGCCCCAATTGACTCTTTGACATAATTCGTTTTGTACAAGCTTTAAAAAAAAAACCCAAAAAACCCCAAAACCCTCCTAACCATTTTTCCATCCAATGAAGTATAATACGCACATGTGAACTGAATGAACGCTGCAACCATTTCATCAATGAGTTCATTGTAGTTCAGGTCTTTTTCCAATTTAAAAGGTTCACAGTGAGCCTTTGCTCCACTCAAGCACATCACATCATCTTTTGTACAAGAAAAACCAACAGCACATGATCTCATGGTGTTTATCTAAAGAGGCTTAGTAAAAACTGCATGCGCTTAATTGTTCGGCGTAACAGCAAACAGCCCTTGTTTATGTGAACTTGGATGTCTGTTCCCATCCGGAGAAATGCAGCCGATCTGGAAGACAGGAAAACAGAAGACGAAGAAGAAGGAAAAAAAAAGAAAAAGAAAAAAGGCCACCCACAGGGCAAGTAGCTGTCATCACTAATTCACTAGAGGCTCAGTTCACTCAATTCTTGGGCAACCTCTCTGACAAAAAAAAACACCTTCTATTGAAGATCTTTACAAAGGAGACCTCTTACATTCTCAGCCTGGGAGATTACTGGGAGGGCTGGTACAATTACACGTCCTCAGCCTGAATGGAGCGGAGCACAGAGTTGTGGCTAATCTGCAACTCAAACAAGACTAAATCTAAGCTAATCAACGGCGAATCACAATGCCAGGCACTGGCAAAAAAACATAACAACCCATCATGTGTGTGTGAGAGAGAGAGAGTGTGTTGGTGAATCACGCAATGCTTTTCAAACCGTGGTGAAACACACCCTTGGGCTTGAAACAGCTTAGTCAAGGAGCCATTCAACACATTTGAGAGGAATACACACACACACACACACACACACACACACACACACACGCACGGCAATGCAGAAACAAGTGAAAACATAAAATTACATTGTGCATGAAATATGTCAGGAACAGCCTGTCACAGCAGCAGTTAAGGAGCCAATACAGCAGAGTTTGTTTTTGATGTAGGTGCTGAATATGTAATTAAAGCACCTCATGGAAAGCAGCAACAGTGGACTCCAAGATCATTTTTATGTAAAACTGTGACTATTTTTTTTTATTATTTGAAGTGAATATTGCAGCTGTAGCATTTTTATTTTAGTATTTGTAGGGGAGTTACGTCAAAAGGCTGCACTCCAACTATAGACTACTTCTTTTTATGTAATAATGGATCTTTAACCAGGAGTTATTGTAGTTTCTATATTACTTGATGTTTCTACCAAGTCAGTTCAAGTGCTAATCTAGGACTGGGGCTAAGCTTGATTTTAACTGGTTCCATTTAAAACAACAACAAATAAACCAGTTAATATCGAGCCTAAAGGCCAAGTCCTCATTTGTGTTCATGAAGTGCCAATTGGTGTTGAATTTGGGGTTTCAAATCTGCGTTTATAAGCTGTAAATGTGTGTTTCACTGGAGGGTTTTAGATGTGTTTTATAAGCTAAAAACACGAGTCGCCTTTGCGTGTCAGACCAGTGTTTGTAAACTGCAAACAAGTGTTATATTTATGGTGTCAGACCTGTGTTTAAAACTGCAAAGATGATCCAGATTTGAGGTTTCATATCTGTGTTTATAAATCCTCCTGAGCGACATTTATGGTTACAAACAGGATGCGTAAACACAAACGGGAAAAATGTAAGCCCTAACCAGTATCCACTCAACTTCCTATTAATATTTTCTAGAAAAGTGTGCTTTGTCCTAAGCTAAGAAGCTAAAATTGACATTAATTTAGCAATTTAGAGTTTTAAATGCTGCTCACAGTGAGTGCCAATCAGTTTGTCCTCACCATTAATGATTTTTGGGTCGTACTTTAACCTACATATCCATTCAATAGAAGAAGAAACTCTCAGGCAGTTAACTTGATGTAATGTAAATGCCCACATTTAACAAAAAAAAAAAAAAAGAAAAAAAATAAACTATGAAATTCCCTTTTATTGCCCTCACAACCTAAAAATGGGTTTCACTGTCAGAGGAACAGACTGACAGTGAAACCCTTTAGTCTATGCAGGTACTATGAAAGAATTTTGACTCAACCTTGTTAAGTCATGTCCACATTCCAGTCTGCATTAAAAATGAAACCAGAACACACCCCATCAACGTATGTTGTCTCCTGAGAAATCCTCTCAAGAACATATAGTTAGTAGAGCTTAAGAAAGGATTCATCTGAGGAAGATTTTTTTTTTTTCCCTCAAAAGCTGAATTATGCAGTGACATTTTTATCTTAAGTTTGCTTCAAAGAAAACAATTTGTAGGTTTGCTTCGCTTTACGGGGAACTATGTCAAGTTGAAGTCCAACCGTGACTGGTTGATTACGCTGTGTTTCCATTCAGGATGTGTCCATGTCCAATCTTTTCTTGACTTTTGCTTTATGAAAAACACACCAGGATTGCTGTCTTCTAGTCTTTTCTCCTTATAGTCTAAACTTCTTTATCATCAACCACATCTTTGTGTTTTCTGCCCTGCCTCGTTCTGAGCAGAGGTGACTCACAAACTGCATGTTTGGCAACATTTTCCAACATTCTATTACACACACTTAATAGCATGCGCTGCATAGTTTAACCTTCTCTATCACTGCTGCGATCTTGGGTCTCAGTGGGCCTTGCAGACTGAACCCACATGTGGGCTGCGTTTCATAAGACCATTTGTACTCAGTTTAACACGCTGAAGTGACAGACTGGAACTACGCAATCAGCTACAACAACAAGAGCTATGAACGCTAGGTGTTAAGAACGTTGCCGACATTTTCCGAAATGATCAGTAACGTAGATCATCAACATCCAGCACCAACTGTTTTACAGAGTTTGCTGTGGAAAACGGGTTTGAAGCTCTGTGGAGATGAGCAGGAAGGACACACCCAGGAAAGATAACGCATGTTGTTTAGGCTGAAAATACCCATGTGTCCAGGCGTTATCCTCCGCTCTGGCATGTTGCTACACGTACTCGGAAGGAGGATCGAATTCCATCGAAGGTAAATCCCAAACGGAGGGCTTATCAGAACCAGCAACTCTCAGTGGGTACTTAGTCGTCCTCCGCGCTACCATTTCGAGGTGAAAACGAAATTCAAAAAAGAAAAAATAAATAAACGAATGTTGATTGAGGATGACTGATTGCAGTGTTCAGTCAGAGTTAACCGTCTTCTGCATTCCTGTTTCCCCTGTTGGTTGTCGCCTTTGGCATCGACCCCCTCACCCCCTCGCTGCTGTAATCAAATGGTTTCATTGAAACTAATGACATGGCTGTGCTTTTTTAACAAAGTGCTATTGTTCGTGTAAATGTGGCCCTAAGTGAAAGACGGGTAATGACAGGCCAGCCTCTAGCGAGGGAAGTCGAGCTGCATTTCTCTAGTAGCCGTTTAGGCTCTGCTTTTCTAATCTGTGTGCGACTACAAGAGCAGTTTGAATCTTTTTTAAACACAACTTCATAGGGATTTGCAAAAAAAATAGTCATTTACAATAATAATCAAACTTTTATTGGACTGCTGCAAATACAAGTCATCAGAATCAAAGATTCAAACAGCATTGGTCATAAACTCCAGTCCAGATTGAGACCAGAAAATGTGAATGTGCCATGTGAGCAAAGAGCCTTTCCTCTAGTGTCACACTGCAGCTGATGGGACCAGCCCCTTCTTGGCACCCTGGTGATAGTGGCTCTCCAGCTTCCCTGCAAGAAAAAGGGGGAGTGGAGAGGGTGGTGGAGTAGAGGAAGGGTGGGAGGAGAGAGAAGAGGAAGGGATGAATCAAAACACCATCAAAGGGACAGAATGACCTTTCTGAGAGCTCAAGGGCTGCTGATTACAGGCGGCCTCGGGTTGATGCACAGAGACATCGAGATGATGAAGGAAAAGACCAATGAGACCTTTTATTCAACAGAGGAGACGGGAAAATAGCTTTTGTTGGCAGCAAAACAAGACATGCTTTAATTCAGAAGTTTAATTACAGGAGCATTAAATGCAACAAAAACCCGAGACACAACGAAACGGCTAAATGCTACGTCTTCAAGTTAAGTTCGACAACTCGGCCAAATACACCAGGCCTGTATCACCAAAGGGAAGGTTTTTAATTAAGTTATTATTATTGTAATGTCTTAGAACAGAGGAAATAAAATGTTTTATGAAAGACAAATAGATTATTATGACAGTCTTGATGTCATCAACGTAATGTATTTGTGAAAATCTAAACATCGGATAAAAAAAATATATAGGATATATAGGAGGTGTCATCAGCATAAAAAGACGTGCAAATGTGGATTGAAAAAATAAACATAATTGTATCTATGTTCAAAGAATTTACTCAGGACCAACATAGATCCCTGTGGAACGCCAGTATTTCGAAACTACACTGTTCAAAACTCCTAGTGTCTGTTTTGGTGGGGATAATTTACAGTGATGCCACAGAAATGTTCTCCATCTTTTATTTACTCATTTTTAAATGTATTAATTCATACAAAATTCAAATTAAGACATTGGATTTTGCATGCATATATTGAAGAACTTTTGTTTTCTTGCAGTGATTCCAAATGAAAGTTATACGCTTGAGTTGACGTCTTTATTATACTTGGCCAAAACTGAACTAATAAAGTTGTTGTTAGTGACAAACCATAACTAGCTAACTATGTGATGTGTGATGCTAGCGACCGCAAATACTTTATATGCATTGATGTTGGGATGAAAGTCTAAGGTTTCAGAAGCTGGTGAATGCACAACTCTCATTTCTTAAACATTTTGTTAAACATTCCAAGTTTCTTGAAGTTGCCCTCAGACGTATCATCTCCTGGCGTGCACGCTATGACAAAAATCTGATCTTGAGGAATTCATTCAGGACACACCCACAACACACGTGCAAATAGATTTACAACCACGCCACACAAATAAACTGGCCATGCCAACTGGCTTTAGGCTCGCATGTCCTTTGATATTTTTGTTGAGAAAGTGTAAAACTAATTGCTTCACAAAACATACCTACAATCTAATGAGTTATTAGATTGTAGTGATCCAATGACAGGAAGGGTTAAAGTTAAACCACTTTTATGAAGTAAAAGTCGCCAAAGAGCCGAATTGGCGAGCAGGTGAAAAGTGGGGATCGAACCCCACTTTTATATCACCCCTGTATATTATCACTTCTGTGATAATATACAGCATGTACCTGTATATTATCACAAGAAAACATAAACATGTCTTATACTAACATCTAGCAAAGAGTATCGTTATAACATGAAGAAAAGTATTTGGGAATGTTGCTCTGTAGATGCAGATAACAGGTCATTTGGATGCTAACACCAACACTAATTTCTGATTTTGACGATAAAAATACAGAAGAAAAGGAAAAACCAGAAACACCACTGGATCAAAACTATGCAACTGGTTTTGGTTCAGAGTTGAAGCTGATCAATTTAATCTATAGTTGAATAATCAGGAGAAACAGCTGAAAACTGTGAGAGAAGAACATGTTAGCTTCTATAATACCATTCATTTATCATTATTTTGTCTGACGGTCCACAGAATGTAAATATCCGAGCACGTCTGTCAAGAGTGCATCTTCAGGAAGGATTTCTGCACGTTGTTATTCATATAAACGTTGCTGGCCATGAAAGCAACAAACGCCCCTGCAAGCCACTGACCAGAGCTGACCTCCTAATCTACCGTAACTGCAACCTTTTTCTGTCAATACAGCATCCCCAGTATTGATCACATTTCTCCATTAGAGCTCATCCTCCCAAACTACGCGCCGCTGCTTTTGTCCTTTTCTGCAGAACAACCCCTGCTGGATTCCGATAACCCGTGTCGACCTTGTCCTTAACTGCAGAGCAAATAATAACCCCGTGTCTCACCGCCTCACACAAGCCTCCCGTTTGTGAAACCGCAGCATTAGCCGGCTGTTTTCTCTCCCCCCGTGTCGGAGGCAGGGATGAGAATGATACGAGTGTGACAGGCAGGAGCTGCAGTTGTCACTCGTGCTCTCTTTTTTTCATGCTGTCACTTTATGGCTGAACTCTGTGGGTAGCAGCGGCATAAACACGGTGTTTAGCACAAGCGCTGTTTGCTCACCGTTTCCAAGCCCATCTTGAACGGCTGTCAGTGTGTCAGTGAGTGTTGCTTCGGCATGGAAACATCTCCAGATTTTTTAAAATTTTTATTATTATTACTATTTGGTAGAGGCTGCCAAGAGGTTATCCAAGATTACATTAAAAACAAATTCATCTTAGCAGAATTTCACGGCAAGTTTAAAATGCCTTGTGAAACATTCAGCAGACAAGGGCCAGGGAGCAGATCCACTGTAGCGTGTCTGTTAGATGGGTGTGTGTGTGTGTGTGTGGGGGGGGAAATAAATATTAGATGGTAAGAGCCCAACAACTGTATCATAAAACCCAGAGATGGCAGTTGTGCTCAGCAGAGCCCGAGTCTGAGCAGTGTTGTGCCAGCATAGGCAGGCTCTCTGTGTTCTGGGAAGCTAATCGTCGAACTCCTCCAACTGGTTCTGTCCTCTCCAGCTCTCCTTGTGGGTGTTTTGTACGGGGTGTGGAAAGCAAGAGCCAGAATCAATATTGTGGGAAATTTGCTGCGGTAATTTATTATTATTATTTTTTTTGTCTTCTTCTCATAACACGGTGACGTTTCCGTGAGACGCCGCCGTGTTATTGGCAAAAATGAAAACAAGCTGATTGTCAGAGTCAAAGCAAGCGAGGAGGGACTGAGGACTCAGTCTGTGGTTAGCTCCCTGTGCTCATGAGTGCAAAGCCAAGCGTAAAAATTCAAGAACAGCTACTGGCTCTGCAAACAAAGCGTTAATGTAGAGGTAGAGCGTTGTAAATATGTTCGCCGGTTTAAGGGACTCATGTTCTTAGAAAGAGAAAGGCAGATTTACTTACATGAAAGCATGAATCATTTGATGACACTAGAGCCAGACAGCGAATCTTTTGTCAGCTTCCGGGGATTGCTTTGTTTTTTTGTTTCAGCATTATGGTTATTAATACGCTATGGTGTGGTTTTAACATAACATCAGCAAACTTCCTGTTCATCCCGTTGGAGGACACGCAATACATGATTACAGGACTTTGAAAGATTAACGAGGTCAAATGTCTGTTACTCTAAACTGCGGCCATTGTTACAAAGCAAACATTATCAACAAAGTGGTGACATTAATTATTCTGAAAAACGGCACCGGGTCATTTGGCTGCTTTGCTACTTTGCCCTCTTTTAGCTTGAATCTTTTTAAAGCAACTTTTTCTAGAATAAGAAAGATTTCATTACCTCTGGATGTTTCGCGCCAACCTCGAGTCAATTTGTACAGGATGTCTCAAACGTGCCATTATGCTAATTTATGGTCTACTTATAGTCTAAAGTTACTTCATGTGGTAATGCAACTATAATATCTACCAGCAAGTTGGTCATGTTATTTAGGTTTGACCAGGGCGTTTAATGTAACATAATTCAGATGACTGAGCAAAAGCAAACATCAGAATCACAATCTATCGAAAATAGTTGTAAGACTTCAGCAAATATAACGTTAAAGTTGCACCGCTTGATTTAGAAGGACTTTTTGGAACATGCATCTCTCTCTAATACGCCACAATGCTTTAGTGCGAAGAGAAATGAACTGATATGCAATTGATGTGAATTGGCAAAAGCGGATGGTGAAACTTTGGTTGTTTCTGAAGAGCCAAGTGAAAATGTAATGTGGTTGCAATTTAGGCCATGGTTTACCAATAAAGCTCGACATTGTTTTAACTATTAAAACAATACGAATTTCTTTTTTATTATTATTCTAAAAGTTTTCATTTCCCTCTCTTTAGTTTTAAAAACTTAAAAAAAACAAAAAACAAAAAAAAACAAAAACACATTTTTGTTTTTTTCATATTTTATTTTGAAATGGAAAAACTAAAAAACAAACCATACACAGATTTGATTTAAAGTTTTTACCCAGTCTCTTTGTATTTTAACCTGGTGGGTATTTTAGCCGGTGATGTCACTGACAAACCCCTTTGTTCATCTGGTAATTAAAAGTGACTAATTGCTTTAGTCTTCAACAAGTTCCTTAATTGTTTAGCAGCTTCTGACAATCGGCACTTTTTGCCCCGCCCTCCCTCCTTCATTTTCTTTTTTAGACACAAACTAACATTTGAACACCGTTTATATATCAAAAGAAAGAGAAAGCGAAAGATGCAGTGTGCTCTTTGACCTGCTCAGGAAACAAAGGTGTTAGAAAGGTGACTGCTGCTCGCCGATGAGAGAAGTTGCTGCGTGATGCATCTCTGCAACACGCAGGGACACGTGTGACAATACAGCTGTTGTTTCACATCCCTTTCAAGTGCTGCCTCAGCTTTGAGAGGTGATGCCAAAAATAAAAGCACCAGGTGCCGGATGCGGCGAAAAACCAGAAGTCTTGTTGGCTGAGCTCGACCACGTTTTAGAAATGTGGCCTAACCGTCTGCTGCAGATTAGCCGCAGAAAGCCGTCTATAGCTACAGCTGAGAAACTGAACCGTGTGAAAAGTGAGAGATGGTTGAAGTGGTTTAAGCTTCTAGATAAAAAAAACAAAACAACAAAAGATAAAAAATGTCTTTCCAGATTTCCAAAGAGTTGAATGTTGCTGACATCTTTCCCTGACGAATCGTAACTTTGAATGACCTCTTTAGCATACTAAGGGTTGTGGGATCTATGGCTACAATAAAACAGCTTAAACTCCGCCTGTGGAGGACAGGGTTCAGATCTGAAGAAGAAAAGCTGGAACCGCGACACGTCTGATCCCACGACTGATTAACTGGTACCAGTATTACTAAAGAGAGAAGCTCAACACCGGCTCTGCTGATAAATGAAAGGCAACCGCTTAGGAAGCGTCTTTCAGACAGTTATCTCCCCTCATTAAATCGTATCTCTCAGCAAACAGGAGAACAATAACAAGGTTTTGAGCAACTATTTGCTGTCAACCGGAGGACAACGAGTGGGAGGACAGAAACCCTGGGTCTTACAAGCAGACAGCTGCCAGGAGACTCCGACCAGAAACGTTAAATATTCCCTGTGAAAAAAAAAAAAAAAGCGACTTTGGCTAATGGCTCCGGAGCTGCTGAGCTGTCGCATTTCAAAAATAGGTGCTGCGGAGTCAAGAAGAGCTTCAGGGGAATGCAAGTTAAAGAAGAAGAAGGCGAGGCGTGAAGGAGTGGGCGGGAAAAAAACAGAGAGATGGCAAAAAAAAAAAGAGGAGACAAGAGGGATGGGGATGAGAGCGGGGGAGCGACGGAGGACACGGCTGGTGGAGGCAAAAAAGAGAGAGAAACAGAAAGGCAGGACCATCGATTGGCTGAGATAATTTCCCATTGATTGCTGCACTGTTTGGAGATTGCTAGAGAGAAGGTTTATTGCCCGCGCGCTGCAGCTGGGGATGGAAGGCCATAAAATAAGCACAGGTTGTCTGCAGAGGGCCAGCTCCATCATCAAGACCATAAAAACACACGCCGAGCCACACAGACACACTTAGACGTCCACTAAACTTAAATAGTCTTTTCCCATAATAACAAATATAACTACCCGCATACTATTACTGTAACAGATAATGGGAAAGCACAGCTCGCTGCAGATGGAAAGCGGCTGCGCGTAATCCCTTGAAAATCCAGGGGCAGGAGTGCAAAGAGTATTTATTAGAACGAAATAGAGGTCTGCTGACATCCTCCCCAACATCAATAACACGCAGTCCATCAGCCTCCTTGCAATAATAATCATAGGAATAATTGGCTGGTTGCTGTTTCTCTCAAAGAGCGACTGCCCACGCACTGAGAAATGGGAAAAAAAAAAGGATGAATCCTATTTTCCCTTTGTATCTTTTTTTATTTTAATCACACATCAATCCCAACGCACCTGAATAATAAACCCGGAACAGCTATGCATACGGCACGCACTTTAAACCGCACGTTAACACACCTTGTGCAGGCACACTCTGGCATGAGGAAATTGCTTCGTGCCTACAAATGGTGACACAGAAAAGGGAGATAAAATGGAGCACCCGGCAGCTCTCTGATTGAATGTAACACCTTGAAAACTATCTGTTTCAGTGATTCCCAATGGGTTCCCACAAAAAAAAAAAAAAAATTAAAAAAAAAAAAAAAAAAACCCAGCTCAGAGTCTGTCACAAAGAAACCGAGGCGAGAGTAAGAAGTTAAGAAGTAGCTCAAAGTGAAAAGGGCTCTTTCAAACCTTAACTTAATGGCAGGATTCAGTGGCTTGAACTGGGAGCCAGAGTCGAGGAATATTCCAAAAAAAAGAAGCTCAAATCAAATATGTGCTTTATAAGAAAGTACATGACAGGCAAAGAACCTTCAGTTCAGAATCTTAGAAGATGATGTTTGGCATTTTGGTTGTATAACCTAAACCTCTTCTATAAGATATTGACTTTTAATTTGGAATATGTCAGAGATGAAAAGTGGAGTCAGAAAAAAAAATGACTTGGATGGTTTATGTTCGGCTGATCAACAGTTATCTCTTAACCTACTATTAGTGACATCTCGTAGTTCTGTAGGTTTTGCAAAAGTTTTCAAAGCAGATCTTTATTTAAAAACGAGTCTAACGAAACACGGCTTGCTTATAATAAGTGCTGCAAAACACTCTGGGATTCCTCAGGGAACCGTTAATGGACCACTGCTATTCTTTACAAATATGTTGAGTATTGGTTAACTGAAATCTTTGAACTTTTCAGCATTTATCAACTTTATCTGCATCTTTTATGTGGTAATATAGCCAAGCAATCTTTTTGACAGCTCTCTATGAAATATTCCCAATATGATGTGGTTTGTTGATTTAAACTACCAACTCCAGATTCGTATTAGAATTTATGGTACTTTTTTAAAAAAAAATTTCAGATGAGCATTTAGATTGATTCAAATAAATATAAAATTGACTCTAACATTTCTAAAGACATGAGCAAAAACACCTAAAGTTGAATATTTTTTAAAGTGTAGCTCTGATTCTGCTGTGACCGTTCAAAACCCAGCAGTGAGGCTAAGCGGTGGATCGTTGAATTGAAATTCAGACTTAAAGAGAATAAAAGCTCAGTCTGAATGTGTCCAGAGCTAAATTGAAAGACAGACTGCCCAATTGACTCGCCTCTTGTGAGGTGGAAGACTAATGGGTCGTTTCCTGGAGCAAAGTGATCAATTTAATGCCTGGAGATTTTCACGTTTCTACAGCTGGACATGCGCAGCGCTGGTCCTTAAGACAGAAGAACTGGAGTAGTTTTGTGTTTAGATGAGTACAGGTTGAATCCGATATTCCAAAGCTTGTGTAGTGTTGAGAGCGTTGCAGACCGCATGAGAAATCTTAAAAAAAAGAGCTCATATCTGGCTTTAGCTATGCATTCAGTTCTAATTGGTAGATCAAAGCAGCACCACAAAAACATTTTTTCTTGATTTCTGCAGATATGGTAAAAGTGCAAATCTGATGGCTTCATTTCTTTCTTCCCCTTTCTTATTGACGCTTCACCCCAGCGATGCTGCCTTTTTATCTTCTCCTCTCCGTCTGGTCGAGCTTGTGCACCTCCAGCTGAAGTCATTTTGAATGTGAAACCAAGCTGACAGCCTCAAGCACTGCAGGAAAGTGGATGTGTACAAAACCCCAGTAGCCAGGGGAGCACAGCGAGAGGGGAGGGAAACTGCCTGGATTCCCATCTCGCCGTTAGTCACACCTAATTTAAATTCCCTTCCTGTGCTGCCGAGCCAGTGAATTTACAAGTGGATAGAGGAGGTGCTGTTTGAGACTTGTGCTGGCATGCTGTTTGCAAGAGGTTAGGAAGACACATCAGCCGTGCTTCCCGCTGCAGAGAACACAGTCTCTTCCCATCTCTGGGTCTGTCCAAACCTCCCTGCCTGAAGCTGTTTCCACAGACGCTCAGGGGCTGCAACGGCTGAGTGATTCCTCCAACCAACACTGCACCGTTGAGCCGATTTAGTCACGCACATGACAGTTTGTCACAACTCTCCAGAAATCCAGAGTCTGACAAGTCGGGGACAGCAAACGCAGTGCTGGGAAGTAGAGCGAGTTTTGTATTTAGCAGCTCATTAATATTGTTGTTTTTTAAAATTGTTGCTGGTATTAGTTGGTGCAGTAAGTTCTTTAGAGCTTAGGATGTTCTTCTAAATTGCATCAAAAGCTCGCGTGCTGTGGCTGACCTAAAGGTCCGGCCTTTTAACACCTCATGTTTAATTCATTAAAATGTGCTGTAAACACTTGCAGGCTTAATCAGGGGTGGTAATAAAGATAGTTTTCCTCTTTTCACAGTAGAGTAATTTGCGCCTTTATTCATAATAACCCAAATACAAATGATGTGAGTCCAGATTTTCAGGACACTACAAGCACTGCTACGCTATATTTGCGTCATGCGTTCATGCTTTGCAAGTTCATGATACGTTAGGAGAGTTGGATATACCCCCAGTGCTGTTTACGGCCACAGCTGACATAAATCTTCAAGGCTGAGGCGCTAAATTCATCTAGTGGCTAAGACGTTGTGTAACGGTCAAGAAAGGAAGGCACGAGTATCACAATTACATGTTTTCGATATGTATTCATACAGTGGTTACACATGTGAGTGTGTGATTATTACACGCTATCCCCAGAAGGTGCTGGTTCGGATTTGACCACTATAAATAATGGACCTGTGTGTATAACAGCTTTGAACGACAGCCCTGTATTAACTTTCTCCATACATGTGCTAACATAATTAGAGTTGGTCTAGTTCTGTTTGAGACAAACCAACGAGGGACTGATCTGCAACCGCGGTGAGATTTTACAGCGTTATTTGAAGGGTGAGATCTACGCCGGTTGTTCAAACATTATGCATTACATTTGCTAGCTTCTACTGACTTTTTATGGCAAAGCAACAAGCAAAGAGAAAACTGCGTGAGAGTGTAACATTCTCTTGAGCTAACAATTATACTGCGGCTAAATAAAAAGCAAAATATGTAAGCACGGAGTTAAAAAAACCAGTAATCAACGCTGCAACTTTAGCGTGTTTTAGTTAGCCACAACACGCTAGGCTAACTAATAGGAACATAGAATAGTTGCAGAAAGAATGGCTGTTCTTCTGTCTTGAATGAAGTAAGACATGATTAGATCGAACTTGACTTCCTTCGTGGGAGAAGCAGTGGAGTTGGTGGAGGAGTTTAAATACTTCAGAGTTCACCTGGAGAGCAGACTGGACAGGAGTTGCAACGGTAAAGTCATCTATAAGAGGAGACAGGGCAGACTGTATTTCTAGAGGAAGCTTAGGTTCTTAAAGGTTTGCAACAAGATCCTGCAGATCTTCTATCAGTCTGTGGTGAATGTGTAATCTCTTCTGCCATCATTAGATCCAGGGACTTAAAACGGCTAAACAAGCTGATTAAGAAGGGTGGTTTTGTTCTGTGGACCGTGGAAAATCTGGAGACGACGGCGCAAAGAAGGATTCTTTGTAAAATCACAACAATTACGGAAAACGCTGAATGTCCTCTTCATTAGACTCCTTTAAATTAAAGTTTCCCTCAGTCAGAGGCTTCTTCAGAACCACTGTGATACAGATTGCTACAGGCCACTCTTTCTGCCTGCAATATCTACAACTCTTTGAAGAAAATTGTACAGTTTGAGTGACAACTTTTAAGTTCCCTTTGGGTTTAATAAAGTATTTATTTTTTTTACATTTTCATACACACATGGACACATGTTGGACACGACGCCCGTTATACCTGCCTACAGCTAAAACATATAATGTAGGGTCAATTAGTAATGTCTAAAGGGATAGTCCACATTCCTTTTGTTGCTTGTAAAACGTATCTTAGAAAATCATCATCTTATCGTAGAATGTGTCCTTGATAAATTAAATTACACAGTTATTGCCTGAAAGCAGTAGGAGACTTACCATTACAAAAGCAAAAGTTTACTTTTAAGGATTTAGATTTAAATGTTGTGTGAGGAAAGTTGAAAATGACAGCTTTTTACATTAACATGGAGCACAAAGGTTTCTGTATTCCCCAAAGTGCTTTTGCCTCCAGCTGTTTCGCTCTGATTTAAAATCTGGAGTGGAGGTGAAGGGAGAGTCTGGACCATCTGTCTGGGCTCTGGTCGAAAATATGATTCCAATTCAAGCCTCACTTAAAACGTTTCCTTTTTACAAAAAACTGGAAATGTTGCACTTACACACTTAATCCGTCCATAACTAAGACACAAGGAAGGCAGGTTGAAGAAATGAATTTGGATAAACTGGATGAGTTAGTCCATAACATCCAAATGTTGGAAGGATTCTGATCTTTTCATGCTGATTTATCCTCTTCCTATTTAATGATTTGGTCTCACATGAATCAATCAAATAACATTCCTCGGTTGGAGTAGTTTCATTGTCAAGCTAGGGTTTTTTTTTTTTTTTGCAAGCTCTTTTTTCTTGTCCTAAAAAGACACTTTCATCATTCCGACTCAACTGTCTCCTGTGTTGAACATCTGGTCATTCCTCCACAGCTGCACTGTAACAAGACAATTAATCTACACAAATCCCATTATGTGTCACACCATCCCTGCAAACTCATGTCTTCATATCACCAGAATATGTCCCATTGTTCGTAAAGAAATCTTGTCTAAACTAAAAAATGAACTCAGGACTTTTGAAGAGATGGACCTGAAAATCTTTTTATTTTTTTGGGGTGACCCCGGACGAAGGTTCTCAACAAACACTTGTTGCTGAGACAGCACTGGTTTTACGGCGCTTGATCCGCTACGTCTAGGGGGTGGAAATGGAAAGAACAGATGGCGGGGAAGCAAGGAGTCCAGTTAAGCACTGCGAAAAGCGTGGTGGGAAAAGCTTGCAGTGATTTAAAGAACGGTGTCACACACTGTATTAACCGGATAATGATGGCCATTTGTTGCACAACTGTAAATAAATCTAAACAACAAATGTCTTTCGTAATTATATTAGTAGATGCAAATAATACATTCACAGGCCTAGTTGCATCACTATAAGGCCAATGGTGAGTAGAACAGGCTTAAAAAACGACTCTCCTCTCTAGGGATCACATTGCTCTTGTAATAATCTCTGCTTTTCCTCCTGGCCCACATTCCCACTACAAACGTACATAATGAGGAACTTGCCAACAGCAGATTAACTTCCTGTGGAAGTGGACGACCAGCAGAGCTCAGCTTGTGTTTGAACAGTTTAACGTCCGTCAGCCAAACAACGTTGGACATAAATAGGCTGTCAGAAGAAGTCGTGCACACTGAAAGCTCATTGCGTCTGTTTAGTCCGCTGGAAATTAGTGATGAATGTTTCAAAAACTGCTCGGAGCTTCGTTCTGTCAGCTTAAGAAAGTCCAATACGTTCAGTTTTTTCGGGGGGTTTGAGGAATTTGCACATATTTCACTGGAGCTTCTGCCTTCGAAGTTACCCGAGGCGAAACTCATGCGGTAATAAATGCATTATTTAATGTTTGAAGAGTTACTTAGAGCTACAATTTGGGTTGCAGATAGGATACCTTTTAAAGGAGGAATTGCCAGGGTTTTTCTTTTTCAAGCAAGCAAAACCTTCACTTCATCTTGCTCAGAATCGCATGCACAGATGGATATTTCAAATATAACCAGCTGATAGTGAGATAGAAAAATTGCATGTTCTGAATTTAATTAACTTTGCTGAACTTGTCACAAAGATTTGAAATGAACCAAGGTTTTTATGGCAGCTCACAAGGGTTTTTCTGACACAATTATCACCAATTATTCCTTTGCATTCAATGACGTATGACAACCTTAAACACATGGGTATCAAATGCAATACATTAGTGACGAAACAGAAACAACATAGGTGTGCCAAAGTGCTGCTCACCACATACAGCTCATCTTTTGTTGTTTTACACAGAAACCAACCATCTCCAACTGGACATACGCATCAGTCCTGGAGACTTTTCATACATACTTTGACGACTGACCATATAGACATTTTCTATGGTCTATTAAAAAACCTATGCAGGTAGATGAGATTATATGACTCCAATTTAAAAATCAGCCGCAGGCTGTCATAGTTACACTGGATGGGTCAGGAAGTCAAGATTTAAGCGGTTAATTTTCTCAACAATTCATCAAAATACTTGACAGAAGTAAATGCACTGGCTAAGCACATACTGTTTTGGTTGTAACTGGTAGGAAACGGAGTCGGCTGGGCCAAAATGGAAATGAATGGATATAACAAATGATTCAGAGCCGTAGAAGAGCAGAACAAATGATATGTTGCAGTTTTGTTCTATACACAAGTTAAGATATAAATATGCGCTATTTTAGCTAACGGTGAAGAATGGACATTAGAAAGAATTGTAAGGAAACAAACAAAAAAAGCCTTCACAAATATTTTATGGGTATTTCTTGGAGTCTCCTATGATGGTTGAAGATAAGTTGAGAAATCCCAAACACTGGAAACCTTTCTTCTGCCATGAAAGCTACATTAATTTAACCTAGCTATTTTACTCCGTATTCTTGTCTTTCCCTTCACTTTTGCGTTTTCGTCGTACTGACTACCATTTTATTTAGTGGTTCTGCGTTGTACGACAGACGCAGCGCTGAGAATTTCCACTCCATCCACAGTTTAGGTTGAAATTTGCTAACCTACCCACACGGCAAAGAAACAAAGAGGAAGACGGATCTCTTCTCTGGCAGCCGTGTGTTACGATGTCCTACTTTGTCACAGCATCGCTCATACCAGACTGTTGCTGTTGCAGACTGCTCCGAGTTAAACAGAAACAGTTTCAAAGAAACCCAAGCACTGGCTGTTCAGACACAGCAACTGGAAAACCTACAATGACTAAACAAGAAGGTTTTATCAGTTACCGCCTTTGTTAATGTGCCACAAGACAGAGAGCAGGTTTGCCCCGCAGCCACAAGTGATTCATTAAAACACGATTAGGCATCCCAGATTATCAAACATCTTATAAAGACTTCCAACACCACGGCAGCTGCTCAGGATTCGTCGCAGAGAGGAATGGAGATTAACGGTCCCGACGACACGCCAAACGCACCACTTGACATACTGTAACATTTCTCTTAATCATCCGCACATATCTCGCAAATAGTTTTAAATTTCACAACAAAAGCTTTGGGAAAATTCTCAAAGCAAACACATTGGGTCTTGTCATCACTTCGCGCAGCCCTTTGAGACGAATCCTGCAGAGGTTTTATGTGGTGAGAAAAGAAACAGATGGTTTTATTATTTGTCCTTTCAAGTGGATTGTAACATCTGGGCCATAGGGTTCTTATTGTAATTCAGCTGGAAATCAGCTGAAAACAAGACACGCATAAGAAAGAATCTACATTTTTATGAACTGTCGCATCTTGCCGGAACCATAAACATAGGAAGAGATGCTGAGGCTGCACAAGATGTAAATGCAGAGTGGGCGTCCAATATATGGAGGATGTTATTTGTTAAGGCAGCTGCCCAGGGTTTGATTCCTTTGCAAAGTGTCTTCCTCCCCACTCTCTCTGCCCACTTCCTGTCTGATTACTGTGAATAAATGCTGCTAGTGGCACAAAACCCCCCAACAAAAAACAGTTTTATAAACTTCCAGCACAGGAAATTTACACAAGCTCTTAAGTGTTCACCTTAACCTTTGGTTCTCTACCAGGATTTCAGCAAAGAAGCAATCAAAATCCGCTTGGAGGGACTCGGGGAAAACAGCCTCGACTGACTGGCCTTTTTATGGAATCATTAGAAATGAAAAACTAAAAATTAATGTGCCTGAGTAACTTTGTACAAACAGTAGACAGATGTGTTTTAAATCTACATTCCTTCAAACATAATCACTCTCTAGCGTGTGACAGATGCAGGGTGTTGCATCAAACATGATGTGCAAATTAGAGAGAGCTACAACACTCTCCACAGCAGATAGAACAGATTAGCATTACCAGGCGCACACTTCATGCACAGATGTGCAGCATCTTTCTGCGAGACAACAAATACATGTGACTTACAGATGCTGGTGAGCATTTATCAAAGGAAAAAACTACTAGCCCACTCCTACATTTCAAGAGGACTGACAATCCTTCAGATGTTGTTAAGGATGATTTCTAATTTCTAAGGCTTCCCCCCCAAGCCCTTTTCTGATTGGGCCTTAATTTGAAATCAGAACAGGTTCTGTTTAAAATTCTGCACTGTACGATAACCCGCCCCTTTACAAAACCAATAATTCATCAATTTTACTTATTTCTTTTATGTAAAAAAACAACAACTGTGAAACGTGTTTTATTTTTCCACTACATGCTACAACAGAGAAAACTGAGAAAACTGAAAATAACAAATAATCTAAAGTGCATCTATGAACACCTTATGGATGTGACAGTTTAATACTTTTTATATATAAAAAAAACAAAGTCTGTGTTTTTTCATTTCTTATCTAGGTATGTATGTTGGCATATGAAAATATGAGACTGAAGACAAAGACGATGAAGTACCATTTGGAAATTTCTAGAGTCCCTTAATGATCAACGAACATATTAGCTGAATTAATTATAAAGTAGATAAAAGGAGATCTTTCTGTGTTGCCCTACATTTTTCTATGAACCGTCACGTCGCAACAGCTTCTTCATCAGTGTGGACAGAAACTCTGCGTAACGCAGCACAGTGTTACCAATGTTACTGCTTCAACATTTCAAAAGCACTGTTGTCACTTCTGTAGTAGTATGTGGAGTATCTGTGGTGGCTCAGAGTTGTGATGCTCATGCTGGGACGTTTTCCAACACGTGTCAAAAACAACAACAACAAATCTGTGGCTTAGCTGGAAATCAAACTGCATGTGACACGGAGTCGAATGCTAGGAAATGACTCATTGAGGCAATATTTACCAAAGCCAATGTTTCTTCCTACAACGCAGAGAAGCAAGGCAGATATTTAATGGTGTGATAAGGGTGTTGCATTGGAGTTTGCACTCCAGAGCAGCCTGAAAGGTTTTTACTGCAAGGTTTAGATAAGCCTAACACTTCCCCCATTCGCTTACTGTTGACTAATCCTGCTTTTTCTAGAGTTGTGTCGTTCGTAGTGGAAGCCTGTTGGAGTAGTTCATTATAGTCATAATTTGTTCTTTCTGTAGACTTTTGTTGATTTATTTATTTTTTGTTGTTGAGGCATTGCATGTTTGGAGAAATACTCCCTCTGGTTTTGGATGCTGTGGAGCTGGAAGGATTTTTGATCTTACTTTTTAAAAGTTTTCGGATAGTTATTGCGCTATATAACTGTGGCATCAGGATGATTAGCATCCCAAAAGCTAAAATAAGGCCTGAACTATGACCCCTGATCCCAGAGGAGCGGAGAAGGAGGTACTGAGATATGGCACGGTTTGAGATAAGTGTCCGTGCTGGTCCCTGGATCCTGAGCTATTAGCATGTCGTCACAGTCATGAGACTGTCCTACAGCAACAGTCTTCAGTCAGAGGCCTTTTCAGATTTCCCAGTTTGAATTGAAAAACATACAGAATTCATAATTTTTCCAAAATAGCCATTTTTATGTGAGTATTCTCATTTTCAATTCAGTTGATTTCACTGGCACGGAGGAATTGAAACGAGTCCAATTTGAATCCAACCATCATACAGTAGTCAAATTTACTTGATCATAAAATGCTGGAAACAAGCAGATTGAGTCAAGCCTTTGTGAAAATTCAATCCATGTTTAATTGGGCTGGCGATATAGCCAAACCTAAATTAACTGAAATAAGTGCGAGAGGAATGGACAAAGGCTACACCACTGGCTACAGGAGGCAATTTCTGAGACTGGCCATGCGTAATAATGAACTTAGGGATGGACACTATACAGATAACAGCCATGTGTTTTGCATTTTCATTCTCCACTGTCCTTATATCACTACTCTCCATCATCTTTTACTCAGAACTCACAGAGGAAATCCAGAAGACCTAGTGAACCACTAGGTTTGGTTAAAACATTAACAGAGAGCTGCAAAAATAATAATAATATATATATAAAAAACTTAAATATTAAGCTTATTCCTTCAGTGAAACATTATATATCCTATTTAGCTGTGATGTAGGATGTACTTATAAATAAGACACTAAGCCATGTAGCACCTGGGGGAATTAGACTCGTGTCCATTAGGAGCAGGGAAAGAACTGTTAAGTCATGCCACTTACAATCAATAGGAAAAATAAATCAGGTTTGTGTGTTTTGCTCTGTAAAGGGGGAGACCCGTCGCTGATGCACAGTTACACAATCATGTCTCAGCTGCTACGAACCACCCATCACCCGTTTGAAATGGAAACGCTGGTAATGAGAAAATCAAGTACCCCGATTAGACTTCTCTGCACTCCGGAAGAGATATTTGAACGGAGCATACGTGAGAGCGAAAATCGAGAGCAGACATTTAGGAGATGTTTTATTCGTTTCACGATAGCTTCTCATCACCTCTTCTTGTTACAGCGATTACACTGTCACCAACAAAAACCTGAAAAAAAAATAAAAATAGCAGCTTCTCCAAACAATCTAAAATGTCATTAGTGCACAATGCCTCAACATGTCATTAGAAAGGTAGGTTATCATGTTAAACACAAACTGCTAATCACACCTGCATGATCATTTGAACCTACCACAATGAGAACAAGGCTGTCTGCAGCAGAAGTAGGACAATCATTGACTTCCCTCTTAAGAACTTGGAGATTAGAGGTATTACTGTTGCAGCTGAATAATGCATTTAAATAAGGGGATTGACAGCAGTTTGACACCAATTAGTTAAAACCCCAGCATTCAGGTCGGAGTGTTGAGTCATTTTCAAGGAATAAAGTAGCATAAGCAGGACAGATAGACTATGCAACAGTACAACCACTTGAAAATGCTCAGTGTTGATGTTTGGACATTTTAAGAAATGACTGAGAAAATAACATGCTTAAATAATTTTGGAGAGTTTTAGTATCTCAACAACCTAGAGTCCCAGCTGTACCTGAATGCAGCATGAATAGCTGGAAAATCTCTGGTCATCATAGAAGATTCCCTCCCACGACTTGCATCTCATGAGATGTAAGGAATTTGGGCATCAATCGATTATTCTGTAGTTTCAGAGATGTTTACATTCAGCTTGACGTTTCAGTTGATTCATTTATTTATGCGCAGAGTGAGCTACATATCTTATTGGCATTGAAACATTTGTACACTGATTAAAAGCTTTGGTTTGGTCCATCTTTTCTTTACTGTGGCAGCATGAAAAAACATAATGTTCAGAAATTGCAAAGTTTAGTGACAGCTGGAAGTCCTCTGTTTGATTTTGGTGTCACTTTGCAAATGATTATAGCAAATCGATTTTTGAGACACAATAGGTGTTTTTTTTTTCTTTTTTTGACAAATCCTTGACGTTGTGATTAGATTTTTTTTTTTAGCTTATGAATGCATTGTTTAAACAACCATTTATCTAATGTCTCATCCACTCATAGCTGGAAATCTGGAAAAAAAATTTGAATTTTGACTTTTCAAAACTCAGTATAATAATACCAAAAACGATTTTTAAAGACTGTGAGTGATTTGAGAAAACTGTATTAGTGTTTGCGTGTGTACATGGAAAAACAGAAATTTAGGGCCAAAAGTAGTTCAACTTATATGTCCACACAAATGCACCTCAAAGCACCATATCTGATTCATAACAGGAAGTTGTGGTTGTTTTGAAGCCTTCTGATTGGCTAACATAGGTTTTAGTTTTAGTGCTTCACTACCCTATGTGTTTGGCATGATTAAAATAACCCTCAGGGGCATAACTGTGCAGGTTCATATGGATGAAAACCTCTCTCAAACCAATCCCGTGTGTACGATATTTTTTTGGAAACAATGTGGCGGAGAAATTTGTTTTTATAAACACACTGCCAAGTGTGTACAAGGCCTGAATCCGCAATTAAAACCAGAAAAAGAAAACACTGGAAGACGCTTCAGATAAATAAAATGTGGCTCCCTCCTCAACATGTCCTCTATGCCCCATTATAACCAAATTGTGTGTGAAGTGTACACTCTTAGCATTTTATTCCTGCTCTGACACCGCTTCTCCATTTCTTCATTTATAATTCAGGCTCTAGAGACATGAAAACCTCTTGTCAGGCTTCACACACTCGGACGCTGAGGGCTTTAAAAGAGCTACTCAAAACCTCAGTGGCCACAATGTCAAAGGGACAAAACAGAAAGTGTAGCCTACTTTTCTGCAGCCGCAGTGGGACTCTGCAAAGGTGAATACAGCCATGTTATTAAAGAGGGTCCTTATAGCCTAAAGCGGCCTTGGCCACATCTAATTAGAATGTAAATGTAGTGTGGGCCGAGGATGGATCACAGAGGATAGACATTGGCATTTAGATTATGCTGAGACTAGATTACTGATGACACTGTGTGTTGGTGAGATAGCCTTTTAGAGAGAGCAGCTTGGCAACTGACTAATTGTGTTTCTCTATTGCAATGTAAGCCGCTGCTGTTCCATTGCTGGTAATTAACTGAAGGAAGAGAAGTAGACTGCTGCACTCACGCCACGCAGACAATCTGCGACTATACGCCAGGACTGAAACGAACATGGGCAAAAGCAGGAACGAGCAAATGTACACACTCAGGCAATCTTTCACCTTTTCCACAAGATTGAAAAGGAGGATACATTTCTATGGAGTGAGTTTAGGCTTGAAGGGGCTCAGAAGAAAATCCTTTCACCTCTCAATGATTCCCCATTGAGGGCATATGCCATGAACAGAGCAGCTAAGACCAAACAGAAAAACCAAAGACAGCAGAAAGAGAAGGGAGAGGCGGGGAGGGAGGGAGGGAGGGCGAGTACATCGAGAGGGAGAGAGCAGAATGGAATAAATTGAAGCTGATCTGGTGCTCTGCATTCTGAGGAGGCTGGATTTGCATATCTGTGCAGCGGTGCAGAGGGAGAAATGTGTCGGTGCTGACAGCAAGCTGAATATCTTAAACCTCCGCTGACACCCCTGCAAGCACTCTCTACTCACACACTCTGATACACGATGGAAGGAGCTCTCTCTCACGGAAAAAAATAAATAAATAAATAAATAAAAAATACCCACAGACACACACGAACACACACAAACACAAGCGGACGCACGCATGGATGTGCACAATCACACAAAGAGGGACTCACACTAGATTTAAGGTCAGGAGATGGGAAGCTTTGTGCATTGCTTTGTTCCTCTGCAGTGATGTATAGTAGTGCTTGTTGTTCAACAGTCAGCTCCAGCACAAGACTCATCTCTGGGGAAACGATCCAGTGAGGCAGGCCATTCTCTGCTGCCACTCAGACACAAAACTATTTATACTGCCTTAAATGTATTCACTCCATATACACAAATGTTTTTTCTTTTCTTTTTTTTTTTTAAATCCAAACAGTAAAGAAGTGCCCACATGCGCAAAATGAGATTCTCAAAGTATAATCCTCCTCATAAAAAATGCCACAAATCTGCGCTATGGTACTTACACACAAAAAAATTGATACATGGTTTATTTTTTTAACTGAAACAATTGTTGCTGTAGCAACACATAATATGTATTCTTTACTAATTGGTGTGATACATACAGTACAGTTAAACTTAGAATAATGCACCAATTGAGTTTTTGGCAAGCTTTCTTATTGAGCAGAAAATCTTTACAGAGCAACACTGGGAGAACGGAACAATAATATTAGCTTGCTAATTACTCAGGCTATCTGCTTGAGTAGCCAAGCCTGGAGCCACTGGTTTACAAATATGCTGCTCTTAGTTTGCTAACTGTATGTCACTGCCATAATAAATCAATGAGTAATGCTCAGTGAGTTTCCACACCATAACTACTTGTGTTTTCCATGTAGGGAAATGTTTTTAAAACCTTCATTTACCTTGATACCAGCTACTGGGAACTAACAACAAAAGACCCCACATCCACAAGTTGCATTTTTCAGTTCGATGAAAGTGTTGCATTTTTTAAGCATGTCAATTATTACCTCAATTACCTTATTGCCAAAATTGTTTTCATTACCTTCTCTATTATTAATGTAATAACCATAAATTGGGCTGGTTGAGACTAACACCTGGTGGGGGTTACTGCTGCAGCTCGCCTGCTCTAGGAAGCAGACAGGATCAAAGAGCAATAGTTCTGAGCAACAGCTCTGGGTAAAATATTCAGTCTTGGAACTGCCAAGGTTATCTTCCCAATTTTGAAAGAACCACATTGTCTCATTCGCACCGCGAGTCTTCATGCAAGCTAAACTAACAGGCCTCCAGTGCCAGCTGTATATTTTATATGCAGACATAAAACTTGTATTCAGCCACACGACTCAATTTTGGCAAAAAGCAAAGAAGTGCATTCCCATCAAATGCAATGTGTACAGCGGTATAAAAGCCTTGTTTATGAATTTTTAATGCACTCTCCGAATGATCAACAGCAGCAACCAGAAAACAACAGCAAGTCGAGAAGCAAATAAACAAGGTCTTGTCGTTTCAAAATAATTTAAAGCAAGAAGCTGTTCATTGTTATTCTTAGAAAAAGGGCGAAAAAGTGTCGTTTAAAGGATGTTTAAATAAATAAAGATGGAAAGCTAAACTTTATTTGCTGTGACTTTATTATATTTGACAATGACAGAAAATTCACTAAAACTAGGACCTGTACTGTTGATATCTCATAATGTGGTTTTGAGACTTCGAGTACAACCAGACATCCCTACATGCGTCCTGGTGGCAATTGTGTCCTCTGTCAAAAAAATAAATAAATAAATAAATAAATAAAAGTGAACACATGTTCGAGTTAATAACAGAGGAACCATCAGGTTTTTTTTTTTGTCGAAAAGCTGAGATCATATTTGTTGGAGGCAGATGTATGGCAGATGGTTGAGCTCCGATGCTATGGAGGCTTCTTGTGCAAATGGTGCTAATTAAACCCTACATTGTATGAAGCAAGAAACATTTTAATGCATTTCGATGTCAAACTGCCTGTGCATTTTCAGTTTTTCAGCTTCAACCACTTAACTCCAGAACATTTTGTACCTTTCACATCGACGATTCTTTTTGAAGTGAATAAAACAAAATGGCAAATTATTTAGAAAACAGTACAACATACATCTGATAAAAGTCAACCTGTAACTCGTGCAAACTGGCAGGTTGTATAGAGGTTTGCATTTCGCGTCCGCAGTCATTTGTGTGCAGGATGTTTATCGAGCTTAGCATCCTGCTGTATCTACATTTAAAATTGTCCAGCAGGGGTGGTTGATAGGTGAACTTAAAGTTTTATCGCAATATTTTGAGGTACTGTGGTGAAAACAATAAAAGTGAGGAGTGAGGATAAGAACGATTTGCTATTTAAGTTTTTCAGGTAGCTGTATGACTGTGTTTCAAAACCACAAGTACTGCTCTTGAAAAGTATTGCCATTTGTAATGTGATTCTTTAGGACACTAGTTACATAAAAGAGTGCGATTTGTATCACTGAACTGCACACGGGAAATGTATTTTCAAATGTATTGGTATTTATTGATTTATTGAGAAAATGGTAAAACTGTCAGTTCTGACATTAAGAACTGTTTTTTGGGGGCTTTCATCATTAATTGGAATTTATTATGATAACAATAAATCAAAGTTCTTATCAAGAAAAGAATTTTGGCACAATAAATGAGAAAGAATAAAATAAATGCCCACCTCTATGTATGAGTAATTTATCTTGAAGCCTTTTGAGGAACAACAGATAAAAAAAGAACAGAGTGACAGACAATATATAAATGATTTATAACCACAGGGAGAATACCTGGATGCAACATTTATACAAAAACTGCTCAAATATCACAGCACAGAGCCAATGAAATTCCTTCGTCTGCTGCAACGCTTTGAAGACGCTCGGAACGTCTCGAGACGTTGGATAAACAAAACTGAAGAGTGAAACAGATGGTAAGATTTCTGATTGAGTCAGTCAATAATTATTTAACATCTTAGGGGTACTCAGAGCATTTGAATCGGACTCCCAAATGGTTAGGTTGGACCTCAAATGCAGAAAAAAGAAAACAAAAGTTGGGCAAAAGTAACAACTTATCCTGTAGGACTCCACAGCTTTATTCCCAATGTACATGGACTATTCAAACCAGGAGTGCATCAAAAGCATCTAAACATCCAAGACGTACATGACTTGATGCTACACTAAATAAAATCTTCATTTGCCAACAGCCAAGATAGGAAACAGTGTGACAGAGGCTGTGTTTCTTATATCTGCCTCCACTGGGCTTTATGGCAACTACTTAAAGCGAGCTGGAAATATTTGCAGCACTCTCCACATTTTCAAGTAGTCAGGATCATCAGAAGGGGAAACGAGACAAGTTCAATTGACATTCAAGTCCAAGGACATTACACTTGGGCAGACTATGTTAATGTTGTTTTTAATAAAAGTCTAGAGGATATTTAATTTGGTAACTTGTGCTCCTGCACTCCCACCAACAACAATCAGGGGAACGCGTTTTATTTGGCTCCATAATTTCTGTTTATCCTGCTCATGAATTTATCCATATGGGGTTGTACAGCTCAGCTGGGAGGAGAGAGCATAAACACTGCAACGGCCACCGTTTCTATTCCCACTGCACATAATTCTCACAACTAAGAGCCTGTAACAACTCGTGTGTGTGCAGTACTGTGTGGGTGAGGAAAGGAGGGGTGGAGAGGGATTCTAGCAAAAATAATGACAGTTGGGACTTTAAAAGGTGACCATCCTTGTTAATCATAATGTTCTGCAGATGCCCAACTAGCAAGTTTGTGTTCATTTGAAGGTTCTTGCTTGGACGTCTGCGCACTCTCGGCGGACATTACGAGCAGCAAACATCAGAAAATCCCCTGTGTCTGGTTAAGTAGATCATTTAACTCAAGTGGGTGTTAGCTCAAGGTTATGTTTTTTTTTTTTGTTCAACTCTACATGCTGGAAGGCTCCTGCTGGCTCTGCAAAACGTCAGGAAGCATCCTTTTTATATATGGGTGAGAAACGGTGAGAGCCAAACAAGAGGCAACGAGAAATAGCGTGCGTGTCACTGTGTACGTATGGCGGCGGGAGGTGCTGAGCGAAGGCAAAAGAAAGCAGCAACACGGTGGATGAGCTCCTTGGCATGCTAGAGGTACGATGACATTGATCCAAGCAGACCTCCCTCCATTGGTCTCCCTGACAGAGGTAACTGGATTGTTCATAAAAATGGAAATTGAGCCGTGTTATTCTCACGCGCTCCAGCTGACACTTGGGTCCAAAAATAAAAATGTACTCACGCATGTGAGATGTGCAAGACATACCCGGAGAAGTTAGCTCACGGCTACTCAGGCCGCGTCATTACTTCACCGTGTTATCCGAACATTACTTTCCATATACAAACACTTCCTCCCACAGTGTGTTGCTCTGTTAGTCAGGCAAAGAAACACTTCCAGCAGATGCAGAGCAAATAAACAGACACAGCTGTGGGAAGAGCCAGAGACAGACTGAAGGAAGTAAAGCCCTTTCCTGATTAACAGTTTGCTGTCATGTGTATTGTGATAACACTCGGAGAGTCTAACGTTTCAATCCGGCATGGGTGGTTATGGCGGTGGGTGGGGTTGATAATTGCAGCAAATATGCCACAACATGCAATTACCCCCTCCTTTTATGCATCGTTTGTTAGCCTAGCAGTGTTCTGTGTCACATGATAATTACCAGCAACCACTGCAGGCATGTGACAAATGCTCAGTTGAGCAGCAAGCTCTCCCAAACCATCCATTCCAAAACGAGACTGTGGCAGGCGCGTCCGCATGCGGACTTTCAAATTCATCAGCTAACCACAGCGAACCAAGCATCCGTGAATGCATTCCTAATCCCGTTTTACAGTTTCATCAATGCGGACAAACGCAGGGATCATCATCTCTAAAAATAGACAGATACTTAATCAATTTAGTTCCCCTGCTGTTTGTCTTCTTCAGCAATAAAGCAGGCTTAGCGGTGTGGCAGCAGATGCTATTGATTTTCCTGAAGAGAGTGGGGGCTTATGATAGAAATTTTCTAAATGACTTGATGCTTTTACAGGGAAGGAGCATTAATGGGAGCTTCAGCCTGATGAATTATATGGCTCGTGTGGACACGGTGTAACCTTCAGAGAGCAGGAAGCAGCGACGGCGGTCCAGCTTTACAACGTGTGCCGTTTATACTTATGGTTCAACTCAGCATGACAGGGCCGCTGATATCTGCTTAAAAGGTGTTAATGCATCCGTTTAGCATAAAGAAAACACAATCAAAGGCGTGTCAAGGTGCAGAAGAGCTTTAAGCGATTAACTGGAGGATAGAATAAAAACAGGAGACTTACTTTTAAAAGAATATAAAACAAACTCGCCACTAGTGTGTAGTTATATAATACAGGAGAAGCAGAAAAGTATGATCTGATGGTAAGATTGAAACAGAAACAGATATAGGCGTTGATATCAACCGTATCTTAGAAGGCACACAAGAACAAAGGTTATTTGTAATCTACACACTGCATATTACTACAAAACCAAAGACCTGATATGAAAAAGTAAATTTGCCTCTTCACCAATTGGAATCCCTGTTTCATATTTATGTATTGCGATTGTGTCTCTTTCTTTTTCCATTTTAAACATGTAAACAAACCATATTGACACCAAATACTTTATTGCTGAACGATAATTATTTTCTAAGGATTATGAAGATAATCATAAAAAAAAGCTAAAATAAATCAAGTGAGTAAAACAAAAAAAAAGTAAAAAAAGTATCACTGAACTGTAACGACTAAATTTATATCTGCACAAAAGAGTTTGTTGTTCTACCACCATTACATTTACAAAGCTATCAGTACGGTGCTGGTTTTTACATAACATCTTCTCTATTGCTCTTTTGTTCTCTTCATTCGACATACATCTGAACAGAGCTGCTCTTAAACAATGCTTTTCTTTCTGTTTTATGCGTTTCAGATGAAGGGTAAGAGTCAAACATATAAAGTGTTTTGGGACTCACTGAAAAGAGTGAAAAACTGAGCTATCAGCAGGGATTTAGCCCACAGGTCCGCATGCAAAGTGAGTCAACTGTGGTCCTGGAGAGCTTAACAAGCTGCTAGAGGAATAAGGCAGCACATTTGGTAATTAGCGAGAAGAGGAAGGCATGTTTGAGGGATGGGGAGTGGGGGGGGCGCAGGAAGAGCTGGAGAACAGATGAGCAAGTGAGTGGGTGTGAGGCTGGACTGGTTTTTTAAAATAAAACCCCCACAACATTTCAGTCTAACTCATTCATTCTTATCTGCAGCTGGAGCGGATAAAAATCAGGAGCTTTATTGTTTTATTGGCCTTTTTACATGAGTCTGGGCTCTTAGTAAAAAGAACTGGAGTCAAGGTGGCCAACAAAGAGAAGTTTTGCAAGGGAAAATCTTTAATGTTTGCTGTGGGTGTTGTCGTTATCCATAAATCACAAAGCAAATCGAGTTACGTGTCGACGACCGGGGTCTAGATGGCAACACTAAGCCACAAGAAACTAACAGGAGTGGTTCTAAACTTGCAAACAGAAACATTTAAGCTGAAGCACTGAGGTTAAGCATTGTACGAACTCACTTTTTTTCTGCAGAAAATCTCACACTCTTAGAAGAAATCCATTCCCAGCTGCAAGTAATCAGACCGTGAAAGAAGAAAGATGCATTTGTAACACTAATGTAAGCTGCTGAAGAGGAGTCGTGTGCATTGTGGTGGTGTTTTTTTTACATTTTATTTTGCCTGTGCTTGTATGTGCCATTTCCTGAAAGCTTCTCGGTGCTCTCATGCGAAAAGTGAGGAAGGTTATTTGAGGAGGAGATAAAAAAAAGAAGGGGAGAAATAAAGACTTAAGAGCTCACACGGTGAAAAGCTGCAGAGTGAGTCGCAGCAAGGGGAAAAGGCACTTTTACTTCACTCGTATGAGGTGAAAAGACTTTGCTGCCAAATGTATTTTTCTTCTTAGAGCCAATTCATGTGTCACATCATCCTTCTTTTGCTCTACCTGAATTCAGCACTATCCTTGGATAATAGCACTTTCATTGACTCCTGACTGGTAATGCACAAAAAAAAAGTAGATCAAAATCAAATCCTGCACGTTTGCATATATTCTTTGAGTGAACAAGCCAGACAATAAATGTGTTGTCGGAATGAAGGAAAATGGCTAGTTTAAAAATAAATTGCTCAACAGTTGCAAAGTTCTTGTTTAATGCTTCAAAAACAGCTGAAGGGGAAGAATAAGTGAGACAGCTGGTTGACAGCGTAAACCTACCTAATGACTCTGACCTGCAGGTCAGACAGATTATCTGAGTCTGATCAGCCGAGCATTGAATTATGCAGAGCTAACCTGCCTCTGACCCTTGCACCAACAACCAAACTTTTCTTTTGATGTCAGTCCACCACTACAGCAAGTCCAAGTGGCAGTGTGGAAACATAGCAACAAAAGCAAAATCCATCGATTTTTATAGGAATACTGTCTAAACTGTTAGTTAAACACCCAACAAACCATTGAAACTTAAAAAACTTTAAGATCACTCAGAAAGAAATGCCCTTTTGAACAAAATACCAACAGGTTCAAAATTATTTCCCCAACCATAATTGGATACTTTGCCCATACAGCTACTTTATGCTTTTATTAATGATGCTTCTTGCGATACATTAGATTTGTCAGGTCCAAACTCGTTTTCTTAACAGGACAAAAAGCCTAATGTCTACCTACAGCTAGATCTCAATCAGTGATGAAATTAGCGATTTGCAATTTTGCGATGGTGCCCATAAATCTGGACTATGTTACAACACTGGAAAAAAAAAATCTATGCATACCGTTTTCAGTTCCTTGTTGAATATAATTATGATATGCCAAATAAAATAGAGCAAATACGACGTTGTTATTCTTCCTCTAAATAATTAAACACTGTGAAATAGATTTTAGAACTGTGAAATTATTTACTCATATTTAAATTTACCTGTTGTCATTAAAATTCAAAAGACATTACAGAGTTTATGGGACAGAAAAACTAATTCCTGGAGCAATTTTCCTTTGTACTCTGTCCAGTTTGTTCAATCCTCATTATGCTGTTGGGAAACGGCCAAAAACTATCCCGACTAACAGCGTAAAGTAAGAAACATTTCCCTGCACAAATGTTTGTACATTTCTTGTTTATCTGGCATCCACACGAGTAAAGCGTAATCTTATAATCTACATTCCGCATCTGACAGCTTTTTGGTTTGTTTACTCAAAGGCTGCATGCAGCACACTAGAGTAACCTCAGCACTTAACAGCTTGCAGCCTTCATGAAAAACACCATCCCTGGTGTGCAATGTTAATAAGCGGCAGCCGTTTTGTCATCCTGAGGAGTAGCTCAGCTCAGTGTTGATCTTGTTGCTCTGAATGTATATATACATAAAGCTAATGCATATTTATCGCTTTTGTGAAGCTTCTTCTCTCAGATGGAATACAGATTCAAATGAAAGAGCTTGCACTCGACAAATCAAGGGAGCAAAATGTCAAGTAGAGAAGATCTGTGTTTAAAGCTCTGGAAGTCGGATTGTGGCTCAAAGTTAATTTTGCCTCAATTGTGTCTTTCAGCACAAATCTTTTAAAGGCAGTGTATCCTTCCTGCTTTCAACTAAATTCACTGAGAGAAGGGTTTACTGAGGGAGTTGTGTAGACTTCAACTCTGTTGGAATAATTACTTCCCTTTGATCAATGGTGGAGGCACAAAAAGAATGACGCTAAACAAAGGGACCTTCATCCAACTATTGAAAGAGATCTCTACAAATAAATTACAGTACTGTTTTGTTACTGCTAGATGGGTTTTTTTTTTTTTTTTAGCAGTTCGTCTAAAACTAATTAGCATAAACAATAAAAAGTCAAAGCTACTGAATTGTTTTCATTAACAGCTGAGTTGGCAAGTAGACGTGAAGTGGGAAGCTGGACGATTCTCCATTGTCAACCTCACCTGTGTTAGCAGACATCAACTATGAATGTGTCTGGCATGAGTGGGAGATTTGTAAAAGGCAAACGCTTTACGACTTGTTTTTGTGGGCACAATGATAAATATTTGTGGAAGAGTCATTTTGGCAATTTTTAAAAACAAGCAAGAAAAACATGTTTAGGGTGGCTGGTAATTTATCTAAAATTGTTGTAGAACAAATTCAAAGGCATGAAATGTGGAGGAAACTTGGCCAGAGATTAGAATAAAATCTGTCCATCTGTCTGTCTGTATGATTTATATGTATTTTGCAATGGAGCTACGTAGATGAATTTTAAAACTGTAGCAACATGTACCCAATAGTTACCGGTTTAAGCTGAACACAAGAAATAGGAGGAAATTTTCATTGCATGGTAGTTTAGGTCAAGCTAAACTACCATAACTTGGGTGCTTTTTAACAATAATGTTACTTATATTTGTAGTCTGGGATTCCACAAGAGTAGTTTTTCTTCTTAATCCCAAGATAGTTAAAGAAAACATCAAATGAAACAACTACAAAATTATAAAAATAAACAGAAAATCCTACCACGCGCAGACAAGGAGATATCAAGACATCATCGAGTTTGTTTTCTTTCCGTGTCTGCCAGGTCTTTTTATTGTATCTGTATTGAATTATTTTTAATAAATGAAAGAGTTCAAAACTTGATGTTGGATATAATTATGCTAAAAAAGATTAACTCAAGGCCAGCCTGCTTGCAATGAAAATTTCTGTATTTTGTGCTTGGAAAAAAAAAAAGGGTTCCATTTGAAGAGTACCAGTCTGAGTTTGGTTACAACCTAACCGGTGATTAGGATTGATGTAATTTATGTCCAGACAACTATCTTCAGAGGCATGCTTGATGATGAAGAAGAGTGGAGTATCCTCCCTATAATCAGCTGCAAAACAAAAGCTCTAAAGACAGGCTATAATAGGTCTTTGATACTACAATCCTGCAATCCTTTCGCCAAGGCATTTCATGGCTATGCCTTTAAATGAGGGCCATTATGCAAAGTTGACTTTTTGGAGCTTCATATCGTGTTATAATGCTATTCTCTCATCAAAAACATATGTGCAGTGTTGCTTTGATTCTTTCATACATGTCTGAGTCTTTTTATAACAACTGAAGGTAACATAGTTACTTGACTATGGTGTAAAATGGCACTATGTGGCTGGTAAACACATAACACCGCCCATTTAAGAAACCCAGGAAAAAGCAGGAAACGGTGAACAAACTTTTAAGGGCGTTGAATAAATGTAGTTAACATTAGTACACACAAAATGACAGGTGTTTATTTGCATGGTAAAATCAATGTTTAATTGTTTTGGTCAAATTCAGTTGCATATTTTTGATCCATAAAGAACTGACACGTTATTCGAGGGATTCAGGAAATGCATTAATTTTCATCCAGTTGTTTAGCTGTCACTGTATGGCTACGGCAGGCTTGTTTTTTTCCCCTCCCCCTCTCTCTCGTCGTTATATGCCAGGTCGTGTTATGACATGACATGACTCAGGAAGTGGAGGTTAATTCTAGTATATATGAAAACTGTATAAAGCAGCTGTAAACGGAGTGGTATGAAATCCCTCTCACCAAAACATACATTTACACAACAATAAAATGAAAACCCACTCTACTCCTCTGAGAGTGGGAACACAGTGCACTGCTATTGTTAGATCCATCTTTTCTTTTTTCTCTCTCTCGCTCTCCTTGTCTCGCAGCGAGTGTGCGCCCAGCCATCTCTGTGGAGCGAGCCACTCACAGTTGCTCAATAATCCATTTACTTGCATTTGCTATAGCCGTGATTGTAATTTCAATCACATAGCCAGCAGGGAGATAAGTTAGGAGCTGCCTACTAAAAGCTGCCCATTGGTGACATGGGCTGAAATCGAGTAATGGATCCTTGCTCATTGCCTTCGTCATAAATCATCTGCTCCACAACAATGATGTTGGGGGAACAGCAGAGCTGCCATTTGCACACAACTGTTCTTTCTAAATATGTGTTTTGATGGAAAACAGAGTGCATAAGAACATGCTGTTTTCCAACTTTATATCTTGTTCTGACAAGAGAAAAATAGGCGCTGTGTAATTTAACGAACTCCTTCACAATTCTTTTGTTTTTTTACTTACAGCTGCCTTGGTCTGACATCATAGAAACGCTGCAACGCACAATTATTTCTGAAATGCACGTCTCATAATTGTGACTACTTTGGGAGTTTTTGGTTTGGTGATCTTTCTTCAGCTCATGAGCGCAATCAAAGGCGCTCGTGAGCTTTGATCAAATTTACATAATGACGCTGTGTGTGTGAACACACACAGTGTCGTCTCCAGGAAAATTGTCCGTGTGCCACGGAGAGTCGTATTACCATATCGCCGTCGCTCCTGCCAGCTTCTGTCCCCTACAAACCATCTCATGCTGCCTAGCCTCATTAGCATTGCAAATAGAACCTAAAGCAAGAACAGCGATGGCAGCAGCAGAGGAAATAGGACAGAATTAACAAATTATGTAAGAAGCGTGGAAAGGACAGAAGGAACAGAGCATGTGTAGCAACAAGGAGGTGGGTGACGAGGAGGAGGTGGCAGGAGCGCATTACAAATCTGATTACACCTTTAACTTGACAGTCTAAGATGACATCTACTTATATTGATCCTGTGACTCACTGTTGATGAGATTAGATACAAACAGTGCACTGTTTTTTTTGTTTTTTTTTGCTTTACAAAAAAAAAAAAAAAAAATCCCAGGATTTTCAGTTTGAATAATCCCACCTGGATGGATTTTTTTTAAATTGACTCTGTCTCGATAAACAACATTAATTAGAGAAATTAAACAGCTTCTAGAATTTTTTTGTTAAACAAAAATCTCTCCATGTGTAAAAACTGTTTGTACGCTAATTACTGCTTCAGTTTTTATTTAGCGCAACTTCTCGACAACAATAACAATCAAATCTTCATCACACTGTACAAAATAAGGAGTTTTGGGAGAGTCTCCTCTGAAAGGAACTAATTCCAAAACTCAGTTCAAAGTTAAAATGAATTAATTCATGGCTATCATTCACTAGCAAAATTCTCCACACTAACATGTTGTACTTCTCACTCATTCACAGTATTATGTCTGATATAAGAAATAAACAGAGAGAGAGAGGGACAGATGATGTTTGAGCCGTTCCTCACAGCTTACATTATGCATGAATCTGGAACACAGCTGCTCATTCACATACTGAAATGCTTTGGTTGTTAAAACGCAAAATGAGTGCAAATCTTACGCAAAAGGGATCAGATTAAGCTATATTGTAATAATGGCCTCTTTTTAAATGCTACAAGGTTGTCAGAAAATAGATAACTCAAATGTATTTGTTAGCTTTGATAGTTGGGACATGAAAACTTCAACATAAATTTAGCTTAACCCTTTCATGCATGAATTATGATCCTTTGTGTCAGAATTTTTTTCCTTTATTTTTGGATTTTCTTAAGACATAAAAACGGTAGGAATTTTTTTTTTTTTTTTTTTTTTAGGTGATAAATTGTAATTTTCTCCAAAGTTATTTGAAAAATACATCAGTAGTATTGTTCTTTAGGGGTTATCTGATGTCACAATATTTTTTTTGTTTACCTGCAAGAGTCGTCTACAGTAGACAGAGGGACCGGGTACATGCTTTGTGTCTGTCGGCCATATTGGATTTAACAAAAATAATTTCTTGCATTTGCAGCTGATAACCAGCTGTTGACGGTGTATTTTATGATGCATTAGTGTCCACTTCAGCAGTCTGTGTGCATTTATAACATAAAAATCCACAAGCAGCACAAGAAATTGGGTTTTAGATAGCTGATTACTATGCTTGAAAGGGTTAAAACAAATAATAAAGAGTTATAATGTATTTTAAGGCAAGAGTAGATGCATATATTATCAACAAGAAGTCACATAAGGACAGCCTGTGTTTAACAGTTGAATCACAAATGTTCACAGCTGTCTTGGTGCAAAGTTGTGTCTTTTATGTTGAATATAAAAACTTGCTCCTTAAAAATGTAGGTTACATATTTGTTCAGTCCCAGTACATGATGTCAGGATGAATTTCACTTTTCAAGTTCGTCCAATAAGAAAACATCCCTGCTGAGTTCAAACTTGTCAAAACTCTAACCAAGATGTACAATTTACTTGACTAATTTTGACAATCTAAAAATAAAAAAAAACTACAGCTTCTCTATGAAGCAAAAATGAACATAATGATAATGTACAAAAAAAAATATTTCTGAAGGTCTGAAGAGGAGAACAAAAATTCAAAGTAAAGCTCACTACTTAAAACAATCTAAAATTGTGAATTATCTAAATGTGTTTGTAAGCTTAAAAATTATTCCCATAGTTTTGCTTGTACAGGATCAAGAGCTGCATCTGTAAATGCAAGCTGCTGACAGGAAGTCCTTGCTATTAACACCATTTCCAACTTAACTGAACCACAGCATTACAGTTTCAGATATAAAGTTTTCACCAAAACAGGCTTTTATAGTGGGATGATTTATACAACTGAACTGTGAACTGAAGAGAAATAATATTAACACACGTTTTGCAAGAAAAATAATTTAAATGGTGGCAAAGGCAGCTCTCTCCGCACTTTATTGTTATCCTTTCAAGTCTCTTTGAAAGGATTTGGCACGTTTTTAGTAGGCACAACCAACACATTCAACTTCTGCAGCCCGACCCAAGAATACATTTTTCTTTCGAAGGGGGCAGTATTATGTATTTTCCAGGCACATGGTGCCATTTTATAGCACAATCAAGTAACTCTGTTATCTTCAGTTGTCATAAAAATGCAGTATATGTAAAACATAAGTTAAAACGAAATGCCACAAGAAGCTCCTGCTCTTCCTGACTCTCTGCCTTCAGAACGCCATCACAACAATGCTTCTCGTTGAGCCATTAACAGCCGTTCTTAGAAACGTTGGACTGAGAAGTCAACATTTAGCTCAGCAGACGCACACCGTTCCACCAAGTGCTTGCTAACTGCTGCTGTCGTTAGTCTAGAGGAGCTGAGTGGGGATGTTGCAGTGGAGGGGTGCTTTGTGAAGTAGAAACTCAACTCGGGGACAGCAGCTCCAAGGAGGAGGCGGGGCTTTATGAGAGCAAGTGTTTAGGCACCCCTGAATGGTTGCCAGGGGAGACTGAACTCTACATCATGACCTAATATCATTATAATAAGACACAAAGCTCAAAAAAGTCCATTTTACATACACCCCATATAAACGTGGAACCACTTAAGGAGCAATAAACAGGCTTTCCAACAAAACAATTATTGCCAAGAAGCATTGTTACAACAACAACATTTTCTTTCTTTTGTTTTAAACACAGAATATTATTTTTCACATGCCAAATAAAAACATCAAAAAGTGCATTTAGCAGCTTTCTTAAATTACAATTAAAACAAACACGAGAGGAACTCGTGTTTGTTGTGATTGTGGTCTGTGGGTAGTGGGAATGGAAATATTGAAAAGAAAACATGTAAAAAGTTAGCCTATAAGGCAGAAAAAACTAACTTCCCTGCCTCTACTCATCTCCCTCTAAAATCAAGGTCAGAGCCTCATGTGGTTTCATGACATTTTTCATTGAGCTTTAAAAAAAAAAAAAAAAGGCCACAGAAGATGACTGATGCATTAAGATGCCCAGCGGTGCCCACTGCCATTTATTGCATTGACTGGTTTCAAAATGAAATGAGTCGGAGAGCGACGTTGGCAAAGACCAAAACCAACAACAACAAACGCGGCTTGGTACAAATAAAAAGCGTCTGCCCCTTTTTGGTAATTTTATAAGATTTTAACCACAAAATAATAGACTAAACTTCGTCCTTTAAACGGCTTCATGAAAGATCTGAAGCCAAAGAAAACTACATAGCTTGAGATGCCAGGGGCATTGTTCTTTGCACTTATTCTAATTGCTGGTGACATATAATGACGCAGGGCTCTTTCTGAATGAGCCTGCCCATTATGCGGAGTGAAAGCCGGTCTGGTGTGTTTGGTATGTGGAGGCCCCTGCTTCTCAGTGGGGGGAAGGCTGGACTTGGACGGCTCTGCACTGTGGCTGCAGCTCTGCTCGGCGCGCAGCGGGGGGAACACAAGGAACCCTATAGTGCGGTAATGCAATATTCATGGTGGGGTGTGAGCAGAGCAGTTAAACACAGCAAAGTTGTGAGAAGACCTTGCAACCCTCGATCATGGAGCAGCTGCAGCTTGGACTCTAAAAACCTATCCTCATGTTCCAAGCATTGTCCCTTTCTTTCTCTGCTCTCCCTGCTGCTGCTTCCGTTTTTTTTTCTTCTTTTTTCTGCTGCCACTCGCACAGCCATTAATTTTTAATAACAACTTAAATGGCTGGCTTGGCGAGCCTGTGTGCTGTGGTATGGCGGGGGGCAGCAAGTCAAGGGCTCTTGCCTCTGGTTACAAACTGAGAAATAAATTTGAAGAGATCAAGCTAAACATACAGTGAGGGGAGATATATATATATACAGCAAGGGAAAATATCAACTCTGCTGCTGCCATTCCAGCTTAATTAGAATTTCAGCTCTTTCATCTTGAACTTTCAATTGCGACTGCAACAGGAAATTGAGATCAAATTAAGATAGAGTGCTTCTTGGAGGCCACCAGAAAGATTGGATTTGCACATTAAATATTTAAATTTGTCATAGGGCAGATATTAACTGAGGCGGTTAACTTTAAACATTAGGTTCAAATTTCTAAACAATTTGTGAAGTGTGTAAACGACTGTGATGATTGCAGTACATTTCTCGGCCCTACGTCGCCTGCGAGGCAAACCGATCTTTAAAAGGAAAAACTGTTTTGTTTTGAGTCGAGAAAAGCCTCAGTCAAATATCAAGACAGTAAAAATGAACTCGGATAAAGAGTAAAACAGTGGAGTCTGCAGTAGGAGCGTATAAATAATTGATTCACCTCTTCAAGGCAGACAAGGTTGTGTGGATGTTGTCAGTAAGGTGGCAGCACTCAGGTTTTCCCCTGCATTATTTATTTTCCGCATTGGGGTGGTCTGACCCACTCTTGTAATGAGAGCTGGAGTCACGGTCTGTTTGGAGTCCCGGGGCAACGCCGTGAGACCGTGTCCCTGGATCACTGCTCAACCACACAGGGCCCTACATAGCCAGTGTTTGCTCAGACTTCACTCGGACTGTAAAAGTCAAACCTTGTTGACACATCTGTGCTGTCTCTCCCCGAGGCTAATGGCTAATACATCTGCCTGCTTCTTTTCAGGGGGAGAGGAAAACTGCAAGAATCAAATGCTGGGAAGACACTGGTAGCAGACGGAAAGCTGGAAAGTTGTCTGGGGAATTTAAGTCGAGTAAGACAGCTACATTTGTTAAGAGGTACTTTGGGAGAAATGTTGAGGACTTGATGCTAGCAGGCTATTTTCTCTAGCTGTTTTCCCAGGTAATGCAGAGTTTTGCCAGATTTCTCTTCTAGATTTACCAAAACTAAAGCTTCCTTCTCCAACTACTTGTACAATTAGAACCCATATACTCTTACCAGCTAATGCATTTTAGGTAGACTTTACCAATAGCAGGTTGGGGCTGATTTAACTTCAAATTGACCTTAATTCTTCACCACTGGACTACAGTTAACTTAGGATGCATTCACACTGGCTCTGTTTAGTCTGCTTTAATCAAACTCTAGTTCATTTGTCTAGAAAGTCTGGTTCGTTTGGGTATGTGTGAATGTGCAATTGAACTCTGACGTGGACGAAAAAGGCAAACTCTGATCCTCCTGAAAACCTTTGAATGCATATGTGGATACAAGCGGACCAGAGACAGTCCCAAAAGCAGGAAGCAAACCGTAGCGCAGGGCATTCTGGGTAAATAGAACCAAAACAAATGCGCAAGTCTAGCGCTACAAGGAAGAATGAGTCGTGGTCTTTAAACAAAGACAAAAGAGAAATCCTACGACAGCTAAAATCTGATGATACTCTACACCGTTTAGTGAAGACGGAAGCCGTGCTCGTCTTCTTCTAAGGTTTTCCTGTCGTTTCCTGCAGTTGTTCTTGGTGCAGGAAACGACACCAAGCGAGGAGTGGAAACAGGTTTTCCAATTAGTTTGATTCATTTGCAGTGTGAAAGCAAACCGCACCAGCTGAAAATGTAACAAATGTTGTAATTTTGATCCCTAATCAAACTGAGTTTACTGGACCATAAAGTGTAAAAACACCCTTTGTGTCATGTTCAAGGTACCAGCTTGAGGTGTTTTGAGCTTTGTGACACGGTGGGTTTTCCTCTGAGCAGTAGGATCATCTGTAATCATCAGCCGATGGGTCACACTAGGGTCACAGAGGGAAGGATGTTGGCATCAAGAATCAAGCTCTGGCAATGAAACAGTGTTTAACTCAAGCTCTGGCAATGAAACAGTGTTTAACTTAGATTACAGATCCCAGTTGATTATTGAAAACTTCTACGGTGTTTCTACTGGAAACAAGTCAGATACTGCACATGCATAAAGCAATCATATAGTCATATTAGTAGTATCATTTGTGCAACAAAAACTAAGACTATAATCAAATAGGCAGTGGTTAATTTCACAGAGTTCCACAGTAGTAATAACTTCTAGGGTAATATAACAATATTATTTAGGGCAATTTCTTAATCGGCATCAATAAGTAAGCAACATGATTGCAACACTAAATCCTAAGTGTACAATAAACTCTGCATATAGCCTGCCAGAATGTAATTGAAGTTACATGCCGACTTATAATGATTAGTCAACAAACCATAAAAGCTATTCCAGCAGAACAGTTATTTATTTCCAAAGAGTCTGATAAAATCCAGATTTTTGTAAAAAAAAAAAAATTGTAACCTGACCACCAACCAGTCACAAAAATATAGTATTTGTAAGCTAGACATGCATTTATAAAAACCAGAGTGCCTGTCTTGTTAAGCAAGGAGCTCATTTTTTATGACATTTCTGGCTTCAGTGTGAAATTCACTTGACAGGTGGGTGTGAAAAACATCCACTCGCACTTTTAAAATAGCACAAGTGACTCATTGGCCATGGCTAGTTTAACATCCTCACCTTGATGGGCGACTCGCACTGTGCAAATAATCCACCTATTGATTCTTGCATCCTGGCCTAACAAATGAACAAAATCAAGGCTGCAAAGCAAACGCGCTCATGAGAGGACGTCTTCCAATCAGCAGAGCGTACGCGCGCGCGCGCACACACACGCACACACACACACACGCGCGCACACACACACACACACACACACACACACACACACACACACACACGTGTAAAACCACAGAAATGGGAGTAATCTATCACTAATCAAGAACATTGATCACATTGTAAAACACATCTGTCTGTATGCCCCCCTCGGCATAGGCAGAGATAGATTACACTGACAGGATGAAAAGACAAAGACTAAAGAGAAGGAAGCTATATTTGAAACGGGCAAGAGAGAGAAATGTGGCATAATGAAAACAGAAAACAGAGGGTAGACATAATATTAGTGATAAAAAGTCTGAATCTGGATCACGGCGATCTATAAAACAGATGAAAGCGACCTCAAAGCAAATCTCAAGCCAGCATTTTGGGATTCAGGACAGATCTTTACCTCAAACTACGCAGAACTCTTACAGTTTTATAGCTGATTTACAAGCAAGATCAGATATGCGACATGGATTCACGTCAATTTTCAACAACTGCATCTTAACAAGTATTGACTCAATAAACATGTGCCTTTTCCAGAAAGGATGCTCTCATGCTTTAAACTTGACTTGCAGCGGTACGACAAACACTGATTGATACGGTTTACGTAATAGCTGCTGATAAAGGGCAACAATCCTGTGGGCTAAGATAAGTAGAGAAAAATCTATTGCTACAACATGGAGCGATTTCTTTACACAGCCTTTTCACCCCTGTGTGAGTCAGAGAGCCACGAGGTTTCATTACCAAGGGCAGCTGATAAAACCTGAGCTCAAGCGCAATCAAATGCACCAAATCTCTCAGGCAACGCATGCCTGTGTCATGGCTATGCAATCTTAAAAAAGAAAAAGACTTAAGAAATTCCTGCCACATTTCCATTCCTGCCACATAAATAGAAAAGATACAAAGCGTATCCCTTTAAATTCCAGAGCTTTATGAATTTTGAACAAATGTAGGAGTGCTCTTTCCCACTTAGGCTCAGTCTCTGTTTAATAAATAACGACACAAGGGAATTTGTGGTGTGTAGTTTGAGCCCTAAAAGTGACAGAGAGTTTACCGAAAGGAGTTTTTCTTTGCCCCAGGTCGATAATTGGATGCCAGACCAGATGATGACAAAGATTCCAGGCTGATTAAGTCATTTTTCTTCCAGATTTATCATTTACTTTGAACGTAATATCAAGGTTTTTTCCATTTTCTTTGGGTATGAAAGATCTGTGGCCTGGCGTGTAGAAATAAGCTGCATGGAGCAGCAAACTATAGATCAGGCCCTGGAGACATTTTTAGGTGATCCTTCATGCTTGTGGTGTTTTTCCACCAGCTCCCATTATTACCTGCTCATTGCAAGTACTTAGCCTTCCCAAGAGATGACTTTGTACAATGCTTCCTTAAGAAATATTGCAATTCCTTATGGAAAGTTTCCAGATGTATGGCTCATCAGTATGTATGCTCCGGCCATGCAATGGCCATGCTGTTTTTCTAGAAAAAAAAATAAAAAATCTAAGAGAAAACATGGAATATTAAATCAAATGATTTATTTCACAAAAGCTAAGTCAAGCAGTGCAGTTGTTCAATTCTGGGATGATTTAAGTGGTTTTGTGTGATGTTTATCTTTTCCTTCCCTATAAAGGAGGAAAAATGAAGCCTCATATGGAGGCTGTCATTCCATTGCCTCCATATGAAAATATAATGAAACTGTAAAGCAACAACAAAAAAGGAAAATACCCAACATGCTATGACAAAACCTGCATGTAAGCACAACCGCACACTGAAGTGTATCACCACAAATTTATGGCAAGATAGCTGGCATGTTTAAAGTAATGCCACATGAAGATCACAGCAGAGTCTGCATGCCAGATGTTAACATCTTGCATAAAAATCTTTTAAAGACAAACAAATGATTATATGCACAAGCTTAAAATAACATCATCACTTATTTAAATACTCAGAAATATTTCTTAAGCTCGACTCTTTATATTAACCTCGACGCAGTAACTGAAGTCCTATGGCAACATCCATAGATCAAAATTGCTTTGCCAGCCATCCGTAAAATGCTGTGGTGGAGGTGGTCGGAAGCAGAAGGTCTCATTAAATCATGGTAAAACATGTAGACTTTGCTCATTTTAAGTGCACATGTTGGGGAGGTCTCTGCTTGGCCAACCTTGATTACATGCGTGGAAATATTGTGTCATTGTGTCACTGATCGAACAACAGTTTGAAACATGAAAGTAAGAGTGTTGTAAGTGAAAGTACAACACTTTTACTTATTATAAATATAAGACGCTTACATCAGTCTGACAACTCAGTTTCTCCAAAGTCGTCTCCCTTTCACAGCAGCACATTTTGAGTCTGTTCTGCAAGAGCTCCAAAACTAGACTGTGTTCAAGTTTAAGGTATATTTTGCAAAACATGACAGCAAAAAACAGTATCCCACTTCCAGCTGTAGTATGTAGATTTTTGGAATTTTCTTCATTTTTGTTTTTTACGTATTTGATCAAAACTATTACTGTGTTGGGCTAGTATAATGTGAGATGGATATTTTCTGAGAAAAAACAAAACAAAACAAAACAAAACAAAAAAAAAACAAGCTCCTCTGCCTTACGGACTTGCTGACGTGCACAAATACACTGTTCTGTCAGAAACAACCAATCAGAGCCAGGAGGCGGTGTTAGTGCTGTCAATCACCATCGTGTACACGCTGTTCACACAGTCTCCCTTGCTCTCTGCTATGCTAGAGCAGGTTCTCCACAACACAGTGATGACAGTGGAGAAACGGTTTTCCTCGAATGATGAGTTGCTTCTCTGCTGTTGGCTCATTTAACCACGTGTACACAAGAATGATTGGCAACGCAAAAGTCTTCCCTCCTGGCTCTGATTGGTTGTTTTTGACCGGGAGCGGTGCATTTCTTCAGATGGCAATAGCAGCACTAAGAGGAGGTTGAGGAGCTGGATCTTTTCCAGATTATCTATCTCATAACTTACTGTCACGACATGGTGACACTTTTAATAAATATGTAAAAAACATACATAAAAAACATAGTTTAATAAGTTATATCTTTTAAAGATTGAATCTTTTAAAGTTCTGCCTCGTAAGTATTTCAAGCTATTTCCATCTCCGTTTCTAAAAGTTGTTGAAGGTTTTGTGAATCTTGTCAGCCTAATCAACCCTTTATATAATTAAATAACTCCAAATTTGAACATAGACGCTGAGAAAAAAATATTCCCACAAAACTAAACAGAAGATGAATAAATGATAACTGAAAGACAAACAAAAACTGAAAAGCATCCACACTTGCCATTTGGGGTTAGCAACATAGAGGGACTATGAATGATTCACTGTCAGTCTTTGTTAGCTAAAAAATGGCCCTTTTACAGCAGTGCCACAGAATACAGTGTTATTTTTACAGCTGCTGATTTAGCATGCAGGAGTTCTGTCACCGCGGCTGTGAGGACACGCAGATCAAGTATGTGGAAGTTTATTGCTTGGGGCTCTTCCTGGCTCCCATACCTGTGTGCTCAACAGCTCAGCTCTCTCCTCTTCTCTCCTCTCCCCATTAACCGGCTGACAGATCAGTAATAAACACAGCCTGTCACCTTCAAGGCCTGCCTCTCATTTACTAGGGAACACATGAAACCTCACTCTCTCGTTCCCTCTCTCTCTTTTTTTTCCCCCTTCGTCCGCTGGGCTCACTGGAGCTGAAACCCGATTTTCAGGCCTCTCCTGCCTCCGAGGCAGCAAATTCTCAGCTGCACCCAGACAGTCCTGCAAAAGGCATGAATATTAAATGGAAGATCCATGAATAAATAACCAAAAAAAGGACTTCCGTCGATCTAACCTTGTTCTGTCTCCCAGCACTGGATGACAGAAGAGAATACGGGGGAAACAGAGAGAGAGAGAGAGAAAGAAAAAACATGCTCACCTCAAGAAGAAAGGTGGACATTTGTTAGGTGATTGGGTTCCTTTATTTGCAATCCCATGGTGCTTTAATTTCACACATTAAAAAATAAAAAAGGTGGTAATCAGACGGCAACGGCGCAGTTGATGGTTACAAGAATCGGATTCAAACAGCAATATTTTCACAGGGCATATATTGAGCTATTTCCATATGTTGTGCAACCTGAGGGAAAAAAGCCATACATATTGCAACAGCTCTGTAATGTATGCATGGAAAATGCAAATCAGATTGCAAAAGAGAGCGGGGAGTGGTATGTGTACAAGGATTATAATGCTGAATGCAAAGCAAACAAAGTGACTCGTCTAATTGTGACATAGACTCATTGGTCCCTGGGCACGTGGTTGTTACAGTGAAACAGGTAAATACAGGCCGTGAATCAATTCCCTAATTAAGGCCGACGTGTTTTGCAATGAATTTCATTGGTCTGCGTGTTTAATACTGCTCACCGAGGGGGAATGACGGAGATAAACAAGTGGTTATTATGTGCTGATATGAGTGAACACTGTATTATGCACGTTTAAATTCCTGGTGCTAATCACTAACGAGTAAAAAGCAATGCAGTAAAACAATTAAACACCAAAAGGAGAATAATAGTCAAGGTTTATTAGGATTTTATTGGGAGTCCATATTTGGATTTGTAAGATAAACATTATGAAATAGTCAAAAAAAAAATCTAAAAGAAAATAAAAAATACTCTCAGTACTTGATCTGTATAAGATTTATGTCTTAAAAGTCTCACCCTTTTTTTTTAATTTGTATTAGCAGTAACATGTTATTAAAAATGAATTCCTTTAAAAAAGTTAGTTTTAACATGACGGAGAAAAATGGTAAAAAACACAAAACCTTTCAGCCTTTTTTTAACAAAAACATTAGAAATGAATAAATGGTTTCTTGCAAGTAACCACTAAAGACAATGATTCAAGAAATTAGATTGAGACTAGTAAAAAAAAAAAAAAAGATCCCTTTAAGACCTGCTGCTCAAGTTGAACATCTCGGCGCCCTAATTATAGCCACAATTTTCTTCCTTGTAGTTTGACACCTTAACAAAAGGCAGCACTTTGTATTTGCAACAGACCCATCAGTGTGACTAATCTTAACAAGGAAAGATAAGGTGGTGAGGCACAAAGAGCTCACTGAGTTAAAAGTGTTAATGTACGGTAAGTTATGAGTTTCCCCTAAAACTGAGGAGGTAGAATTTATTACTCTCTCCAAAGAACTTGTTTTGTTTCTATAACACTTCCCCCTAATTTACACCCTCTATGAAACGCATGCGGGTTATTTTTGGGGAAAGTCTACATGTTCAGCTCAAGTGAAAGAATCTTCTTTGTTTCTATAGAATCATTAAAGTCTATGAATGCCTTTGGAACCAATGCAAACCACATGGCTTAAACCGGGGAATCGTTTTCAGTACGATGAGCCAGCACTTTGACGCCAACCAATGGTTGGAGGATTGCTTCTTGGTCTTTTGGCTACGATCGTGTATAGCATGTATTCTTATGGGAACAAAAGGCATTAGACGGCTTGAACAGATTAAATCTAGTCTGAAGTTTATGGATTTAACCTCAGCTGTTGCATACCTCAGATCAATTCAGGGATTCTGTCTCGTTAATTTAAGGGTGCTTGTATAAGAGTTTAATTTTTTTTTATTCCAAGCTGAGCTAGCAGATTAACTCTTGGAGCACTTCACTTTCCATACGGACTTCATGCTTGGAAGTAATAAAGTCACTGCCACCTGCTAGTGGTTCAGTATTTGCAGATTCACCTGTTCATTGATTTTTCTGTGGAACTAACTCTGAATTATTCATTGAAAACTTGTCTGTCTGAAGAGTTTAAAAGCAAATGCAGGTTGGAAAGCTGGTACAGTGTTACTTGACACGTTATTGGTGGATTGGCTGGTGTTTGCAAAGCAGCCAATCCAGGACCAGCACTGGTTTTCTTTGATACCCAAGTAGGTGTTATCTTCTGCAGCAGTGCCAAAGCTGTTTCCACTGTGCGTAGTAATGCTTATTAAGGTGTATTTTGTGTTTGAGCTATTATAATATGCAGTTACAAGCGTTTGCGTCTCAAGTATTAGTGGAATTCAGCTATTTAGCTGTTCTGGTCCCCTGCCGCCTCCCATTACCATTGTGTCTTCTTATGGTGCGTTCCCACCAAACATGTTTTGAGCATCAGTCTGGTTTACATTCAAAGTCTATGTTGAGGCGTGTCGATGACCTGTGGTGACTTGTTTCATGCTTCTAGTGTGGCACAATTTGAAGCGTTTGGAGAGTTTTGAGCATCAAGCACATCTGACCAATATGCTGGCAACGGAAAACAACAGCGAGAACGATTTTCATGGATAGACTTTGAATGTAAACCAGACGCACCTGACGCATGAAGCGCTAGGTGTAGGGCAAAAATGTCAAGTGTCTGCATTCAAAGTGCACACGTGTTTTATGTGAACGCACCATCAGTACACGTTATAAAAGTGAGGTCAATGATGACACTTAGTTAACAGCTTAATACCAGTCCATGCATAATGTTTATTTGTCCCAGTTTAAACACTTCTGGGTTCACAGAATCATAGCAGCATTCGGTGCTGCGCAATGCATTTCATGGTTTGCACTGTCTCTGACTCTTTACAATCTTTTATTGAAATCTTACTTTAGTTTTTAAACCAACTGCAACTGTGAAGTATCCAGCTGGTCTGTGTTTCAGTAGATGGCCCATCAGTGATCTCTGCATGGTTTAACATAATGAACCGTTTCCTGACCTCATTTTTTCATCACATGGTGGAAGAGCTGTTATGGCCTGCTGGGGATTATAATTAAGAGTTTATAATTTACTTAGGTTGCCTACTTAATACTGGACAATACATTGTGCCAGGTAATATAATAACTATTTGCTAAGTAAATGATTTGGGGCGCAGTGTTCTTGCTGAGTGTGCACAGTCACTTCATACCGATAATGTCAGAGTGTTAAAACAAGCGAGCGAAGTCAAGCAGTAAGAAAGAGTAAAAGAAAATGTGTGGTCATGGCAGAAAGCCAATTAGCTTTCAACACCCAGAATGGCCTTCAGTTCACACAAAAGCGCACATATACACACACAGAAACATATATTCAAAGGCTGGGAAGATGAACCATAATGTTCAGAGAGCTTTGGTTGTACGTCATTTTAAATGTCACAGACTTCACCACAGGGTAATGACTGATCAACCTGAGATAGATTCTAGCGTTGCCTGGCTTTTTATCTCTAGAGCTGACTGGCTGGAGATAGAATAAGAAGCAGTGTTACATTTTTTTTTTTTGTCGAATGGGACATATATACAAATGGGACTGTATTATAAAATAATGCAGTATGTTTAGGGATTCCACATACTTTTCATGTTGAAGTTACACACTAGTTGCGTTTCCATTACAAATGTACGTAAAACTCTCTATATTCCGCTAATGTTGAAGCAACGCAATTTCGCAATTAAGGTGTTTCTATTAAATAAGAAACGTAATTAAAATCAAATGCGAATAATTTTGTTCATGCGATAAGTAACAACTACTTCCTGTTTTCCTTTGTGGTTTGCGCCAGTGGAAACATACGGTTGTTGATCATGTGACTTGTGTGATGAGAAAAAAGTGTTTCCATTGCAGTTTTGTTAAATAAACCAATTTCGAGGCAGTCAAAAAACTACCTCATCTTAGTGCCAAAACGTTTAATCGAAAAACAAGTTTTTTCAAAATTCCTTTAAGCAACTTTTAATATTTCCACTAAATGTCAAATTGTGCAATTATATGGTCAATGGAAACACAGCTACCATCTCTATTTTAAAAAGGGAAATTGCTTTACGGCAGATAATCCCACACATGGGAAGTCTTGAGTATGAGACTTGGAAAAACCAAAAACTGGAGAGAGAAAGAAAGTAAGCAAGATGGAAAGAATTTTCATAGATTACTAAATATGCACAACAGGGCATTTCTAGGGTAAATGAAGAAGGGTGACGTAGCGCCAGCGGTAAAATAATTTTTTTACGTAATATAATCACAGTACATACAATAATTATCAGTGTTCTTATGGCCAGCAAAAAGCAAAACATGGCTCATCTGTCACAATGAAAGGTTAAGGTGGTATTACCTGTGTCCTGATATTCTTGTGAACATTTCTGCAGATTAGTCACATCCCGCTAATGGGAAAAGAACTGCTGGAAAGTTTCCACCTTCAATCTCGACAAAGTGCCAAGAGTTTTCCATGTACCTCTGAGCTCCTGAGATATTTATCTTTATAGGTCTGAGGGCATCTGTTGCAAGCAAACCCAATGCACAAGGCTCATGTTTCTCTTGTTCTGCCATCAAGCAGACCAGGAGTCCTGAGATGCCATCTATTTTTTTTCTGTTGATTCAGATGCAAACCACAGATCTAATTAAAAAAAGGCAGCAATTCTTGAGTTGATGGCTGCGTTGCTCCCATTTTAATGGGCAAGATCAACATTTGCTGGAAAGATTTTATGGTAATTTTTTGATTAGCCAATATTTTCTTGCAAGAAGGTTCATTTCAGTGAATTACCAACTAATATTTATCATTTTCCTCGTAATGAAAAAATTAATTAGCTTAGCAACACAGTTTTTTGTTGCAAAGTAGGGCAATGATACAGGAAAACTATTGTAAACAGACCCGTTGACCAATTTGTCTGAATTATATAAAATGAAAGATTTTTTCCAAGAAATGAATAATCATTGTGGTTTTCACTTTTAGCTAGAAGAGCTGGAATCTCAAGAGAGAAAACAGGAATAGATGATCATCATCATATGAAGGTCTCAAACAAAAATAAAAAGCAACCATAATTATTTCTATTTCAGAGGAGTAATAATTGCCGGAAGAAATTGAACCATTTCTTCTTCAGCATACTGTTAAGTATGAGATTGTTGGAATTGCCAGAAGCAAGTGGATCTTATCCATGTAAGCAGCTCCAGCAGGGGGAAAAATAACTTGTGCTAAACCCTCACGAGGAAATGAGAGGCAATGCCTTGACCCGTGAGATGCTGAGAGAATGGGGTGGAAGAGAGGGTGAGAGATCAAGAAACTGAGATAGTGAAAAGCTAGCTGGTGATAGAAGAAGAAGGCAGGCTGGATGGTGTAGGTGCATGTAGGTCAAGATGGCCAATCCACAATCCAGACTAAAACGTACAGAGGGGAATGTGTGGAGATAAAAGCTATTTATTGCATGGGAATACACACATACAGTGGCATTCAAATGTTACTGCATCTTTGGTAACATTGATAGTCCTACCAAGTCTAAAATATCTCTTTGGTGCAAATGTTTGTGAAGAATGAAAAATGTAATGACATGAAACTAAAATTTGTAATTTTACTAAGTAATTTTATTGTCTTATCTTTTAGATGGTCAACAACAGATGTCAAACTATAATGAATAATGACTATTATAATGACTATAATGTATAATGAATTTAAGCTTAAAAAAAAACCACAACAAAAACTTGTCTCTTTATAACCAGAAACTCTCATTTTAACATGACATGCCTCCAGTATTCATTTCCTAATTCTGGCAGTTCAACACTTCTAGAATTGATATCTGATCAGATAAAATATTGATTTGCATGTCAACCAGGTACCAAACTAGTTTGTTAGTTTTTTGAATAATACTATAATTAATGTGAACTGTTGCTGTGAAAGCTCTTTATGAACAAACTTTCCTTACTACCTGACTAAATGTAGTAAGAAGCCAATTAGCGACATCAGGCACTTAAGTTATAAAAGCTTGTCTCAATATGTGAAATAATTTAATCGATGCTGCTCTTGCTCAAACTGGACTTTGAATTTGAGTTAGTAGATATGTAATGCAGCTAATTACTAGATAAACACTTTCCTGCACAGTGCAAGGGGCTCTCACTCTCTTAGTTGTAATAAGGAAATAATTGTTAGAAATTGAATGAAAGCATGTTTTTGAAAAATCTCTGTGATTCAATTGTATCTAAATATTGCAAAGTTACTTTGCTCCACATTTGCAGAATAAGAAATATGTTTCTTACTGCAACAGTCTTAAAATGATCACAATTGTGCCAAAAATATTATATCTTGGCTATTAAGTCTAATGCATTCTATTATAACTGGTTACCCAAAAATCATCAAACCAAAAATTACATAAAGCTTTTAGAACTCTGATCAAATGTTGCTTTTTTTTTGTTGTCAGTTGCAGAAAACATCAATGGGCCAGTAAATATGTATTATTAGTCCGATTTGAAGATTTTCCCCTAAGCCATGATGAATCATATAAAAATATGAATCATATAAAAATATGATTCATCATACTCTTATGATGAATCATAAAAGTATGATTATAACTGTATAAAAGCTGCACACACTTGCTATGCTCAAGTGCTAATATTATACACTAGAAAGTAGAGGGAAAAGGCAACTCAAGTAACCCAAGGCAAGTCAAAGTAAAAAAAAAAAAAAACAGTGTTTATGTAATGTGACAAATGTTGATACTGGAGTTTCTATAACTGGATGAAGAATAAACACACACAGGGCAATGATACAGGAAAACTATTGTGAACAGACCCGTTGACCAATTTGTCTGAATTATATAAAATGAAAGATTTTTTCCAAGAAATGAATAATCATTGTGGTTTTCACTTTTAACTAGAAGAGCTGGAATCTCAAGAGAGAAAACAGGAATAGAACCAGATTGCAGCTAATGAGGAAATGAATTTCTCATATATACGTACTTTGACAGTTTACAACACAGCCATTTTTACTGATCTAGCCGCAAACAAAGAAAACACAGGTTGCAATCAATCTCGATGATGTAAATGTGCAGGAAATCTAGTTAGAGATTTCCCCATGCTGATCTGCTCCAGCGTCAGGGAATCTGTAATAATGTGACAACCTGTTACTCTAAACAAATTTAAAAACACAAGTTTAGACATAAAAGGCAGTTAGAAAATATTTCACTTCAGATGTGGTTTTGCTGACAAATGTCACACTGTGACAGTAAAGCAAACGGAGATCTGACTGCAACTGTATTTTTCTTTCAGATCAGCAATCTTTTTTTTACTACTTGACAGTAAAATATTTACCTACAACTTGAGATTTTAGTTGGTGTTTTTGTAAAACTCTAAATCATAAAAAAAAAAAAGAAAAAAAATAACAATTCACAAGAAAATAGACAAGAGTGCTTTGTGTAGTTTAGTCCAGGGCCTGCTACATTTTACCTGGAGCTTCTCAAACATATTCTCCATCGATCTGAACACATATGAACGAGACACAGCTGCATAAACAATCCTCTCAAGTCTTTAGAGGGTTTTGAAATATTAACAAAAGAGCTTGCAGGTACATCATATTGCAGAGCCAGCTATGGCAGCAGAGGGAAAATGTGTTGGAGTCCTATTATAAATCACACAATTCCAGCAACAGAATTGCACACCCAGGCCTGGCTTGTCCCCCAGGCAACCTGACAGCAAAATCCTGTCTTAACATTCTGTGCCCAGAGAGAATCTATAGAAATGTGTGTGTGCTTGTGAGGAGGTTTATGTAGACTTTTGTTTTATTCATGAAAACATACTAATCTGGAACTGTACTATGCATTATCATAGCGTTTCCACATTGGTATACGTGTGAGCGTAGAGATGAAGACGTTGAATGCAGATGAACAGAAATGAGGACATTTGAGCTGGCTCAGGCTAATGTCAGCCACTCCTGTTTTTTTTTTTTTTTGCTCTGACATGAAAGGAGGAGAGAACTTACAGATCTTGTGCTTCCCTTTCATGGGGAATTTTACGAGCAGCTCCTGGGGGTTATTGCAGATGAAGACGAATGGCGAAGCAGACTCCTCACAGGTACCAGGGCACTGCAGAAGTGATGGAGGATAAATAGAAACGGTTTAGCTCCACTTTCACAAAGGAGTGTCACATCCAGATTTACATATGCCAACACTGAAAATCTGTTGATTCCAAACAGTCCTAAATCATCCAGTGATTCCTCTTTATTTGCCTATATTATGCTAAATGTCCTCCATGCCTGATCTAATACTCTATGCCTGAAAGCATATGATAGCTATGAGTCTTGCTGGGTCTTAGGCTCTGTAATTGCACAACTAATGATGCAGTTGCTGAAGGGAGCAGCTGTCGCCCTGGTGAGCTATAAAGATGACACAAAATATATAACAAGCAGCATCCAAATCTGAGGCAATCAAAGACTTTCTCAGATGTGGTGTTGTGTGAATTACACTTTCAAACATATTTCAGGGCGTAGACTCGCATTAATAAAGCTGGTTGGGCCATAAAAGCAATGTTTGCACATTGATCCATCACCGAGATGAAAACCGCAAAGACGTCCGAATGTTTAGAAATCGTCGTCCACAGAAATGCATGTCATTCATGGTAATCGAAGATATTTCTGCAAAGCCGTGTGGGATGCCATAACACATTCCTGTGAATAAGAAGGTGTTTTACAGCTCATAATTGACACCAGCCCACAGCACACAGAGCGCAAGAGGCAAGAGAAAACCTCTCTATCCTCGTGTTATTGATTGGTCTCTCAGGTGAGAGTAGGGAATTGACTGACACAGTGACAAAGGAGTCATCTTTTCCATCACTGGCAGCCAACGGCTCTCAGCTCATCCAATTTCCGCCAGCACTATCAGATAGTGCCCATGATTGCATCTAGCCAGCCAGGAAGCGGCTCTTTTCGTGACAGCACGCTTTTTTTTTTTTTCTTTTTCCCCCTCCCCCAACCTCTTACTCTCCCAGCCTCTCTATCTCCCACACACAAAAAGAAAGCACTGAAGGGTTGTGACAAATCTGCAGCTTTTACAAGAAATCAACAGAGTCTGCAGCCCATTTGTAGGGTCTCTTGACAAACTGGGGAGAGATGACAGCGACGCTTATTTCTGACTAAAGCCCATGTCAACTTGAGTCTAATAAGATGGTGAGTGATAAAATATGTAAAGACTCAAAGCGTCATTAAGCACAGCTCAGGATCCGAGTGGAGGCTCTTGATTACATCCTTCAATGGCAAAATGACATTGCAATTTAAATTAAACTGGAGCTCACGGATAGAAAATTCATCTGATCATTACTGGAGGAAAACTTTAGCCGTTTTGAGGAATGCTAAATAATAGTGGAAGTTGTGAGTTTTAATGTGTCTTTTAATGAGCCGAGGTTGAACCTAGAAATAATCCAGCTTTTCTCAGCTTCTAAAATGACTTAAACCTGACCTCGAGTGTAAAAACCAAAAAGCATAAATGAAACAAAAATGAAAGAAGAATTTAAAAGCTAAGGTTAAAGACCCACAATACCTTTAAAATACATAAAGCACTGAAATGTAAAGGGGCTTTAGTTTCTGTTTAAACAAGGCTATGAAATCCAACCTTCCCCATTATCAGTGTCGCTATATGGCTGAGACAGTTTATGGTTATGGGGAAAAGAAAAAAAAAAGTACATCCTATAATTCAGAAAGGTTGTCAAACCTGAAACAGCAAGAATTACATGAAGATAAAGTGGACCGCCGCCTATTCGTGACTTAGTATTTAGAGATATTTCCGTGGAATGCAACTCCAAATTATTTGCAGATTTTTCCCAAGAGCATAAGCTAAAATACTCAAAAAAAAAGGCAGCTTTGAAAACTGAAATACCTAGATCAATGCTACTTCACACACTATTGGCTGGCGTTTGCAGAGCAGCCAGTCCAGGAGTGCCATTTGTTTTTCTTGGCGCCGATTGAAGAGGGAAGATGAGGAAGACTATGGATGTTACCTTCTGTGGTAGTGCCAAGAGTGTTTCCACTGTGTTTACTAATGCATTTTAAATTATATTTGGTATGTGAATTATTAAGATGGGCAGTGATGAGCGTTTTTAGAGAGTATCTAAAGTATTTGTGGATTTCAGCTATAAGCTGGTGTCTGTGGGCCTTTCTTCTTCACTGCCTTTCTTCTTCACTTGTCACGCTGTTCAAGTTTATAGAAGTTTGTGTCTTCATGCACCTTGATTATTTTCTTTTCCAGTTACTCTGTTGTAGATTTGCTGCTATGCTTAGGATTATGGTCCAGTTACATGACCCAGTTTTAGTCAGGACCAATGTGATGGTCTCATGTTGGACTCTAGAATACCTTCCATCCACTGGACCATGTTTTTATTATGTGATTAGCATCACTTTTCCAATCATAGTTATTCTAACATAATATTAACACATAAAAGGTGGGCTGCAAAATGCATCACAAAGAACTCCTTGGCCTGCACTAAAAATATCAGCTAATTATAAGTGGACTACATTTGGGCTCTCAATGCCCATAATCTGTGATGATACTTGCCTTTTTTATTGTATGCAGCAGAAAATGGTTAAGAAGGGAATTTAAGTTGGTGTGCTAAAGATATTGAGATGTAACTAGAACATGCTGTTGAAACTGAAATAAATTTTTCAATGTATCAATAAACTACTTAATGTTTAATATACGTGCTTATTTATTCAACCCAGAAAGAGGTTATCAAGTTGCAAACCATATCGTCATCACAACATTCACCAACATTATTGCACATAACATGTTCTTTATAACTATTGTGCAGTCTTAATAATTTAGTTACATTTTTTTTTCTAAACTACACATACAATTGAACACCCATAATTAATTCGTTAGGATGAATGTTGTTAATGCTGCAGAATATCATCAGCTCTGATCCGTTTTATGTGTGTGCTAGTGATTTAGCATCAAACTGCAACATCAGCATGTAGTTAAAGTAATGACGCACACCCGCCATTCACTGCATCTACACTTGTTTTTAAACACACTGACCTCAGATGGGCTCATCTGTGATCCTAATTACTTCATCCGTTTATATGAACTAATCTTATTGTTTGAGCTGCTGACACTAATCCTCACACTGCTCTGCTGGTCAACTCCTGCTCGAGCTTAAGCCACCATCATGGTAAGATAATAACAATAAAGTCATACGACCAACATGAACCATACAGCTATTCCTGTTTCTGAAACAAGGCCATTCACACAGTGAAGGTGTTGTGTGTAAATGTATTATATTTGTGGCTCGTTTCTTTCTGCAGCAATGTTATGTTATGAAGATCCTCAACAACTTCCTGATGGTTGATGGTTAAATTCTCTTTTTTCTACATCTTTTTCTAAAATAATTTATGATGCATCATTTTTTCTGATCGTGTCCATTTAATATGGTCTTGTTCAAGGACTTTTATTTATTGGTGGAACTTTCCCTATGATGTAATGTTTGTTTGTAGATGTAATTCTGTGCTTAAGATTTCCCCGTTTTCATCCTGATGATTATACTGTCCCTTCAGGTTTCTAATAAATCTTTCACCGTACTTTAAAACGCTTCTAATAACCTGTTGTGAAAGACAGAATCAAAGAGGATGCCCGCTAACACCTGGTGCCTGTTGTCGCACTAGAAAAGCACTTGAATCTAATTTTACAATCAAATTTACTGCTGCTCCCCGAGGTCTACTTGAGGTTAATGTACATGGAAAACCGTCTGATTTTCTTAAACAGAAAAATACCAGAAGGAGAATCTTTTAGTCTCTTGTTTAAATAGTTTTTGTTATAGAAATATGTGTAAAACCATTTCATTTCCCCAAAGTAATTTGTTGCTTAAATCCCTTCATTTTATTTAGACAAGCACTAAATTGAGCTGGGAGTACTTTTCTAGCCATTTAGACTAACTGCAAATACAGGCTGACAAAAAAAAAAAAAAAAAACTACTTTCCACTGGGGAATCAGTAAAACAACAGTTTATAGAGGTTTTGTGATGTAGAGACCGATTTTTAAAGCTTGTTTTACAAACTGTTACACTTGAGATAATTTCATATCAGGCAGAAATAAATGTTGCCCATTTAACCAAAGTAAACAACGGATCATAAGTTGTCAGACAAAATACAGTAGAAGAACAAAAAGAGCATAATAGATTTACCAAACAAGACAGAAAGCCTCTCTCCGCTTTCTAATACAACAAACAAATTCATTCGTCGTTAAATTCTTTATAATTTCTAAATCTAAAAGGCACTTTATTATGTAAAAATCAAGCAGACATTTTGAAGCAAATAAAAAAATTAAACAAGAGTCTGTAATTCATGTTTTGTTATTCAGTGTTTATGCATCTCAGCAAGATCACTGTGTACCCAATTGAAGTTTCAAAATCCATCTATTCCACTGGGAGCACAAGAAACGAGTCCACTTCCTTGTTATCATAACATTTTAACACAGCACTCAGTCTGCCTTTCTTCCTCTCACTCACCAGATGAGAAATATCACGCAAGCATGCTGCTCTTTCTGCAAATGTGCTGCCATGTCTGCGTGAGGCTTCAAAGAACATTACGATAAAAGATACCAAAACAGACGCTTGGCAATTTAACACACTGTTAAACAATGTCACATGTTTCATGACTGAAAAGTGGCTTATATTTATGGCTGTACAACACAATCACTCAATTAATGCAATGAAAGATGTGGAGAAATCCATAAAATATGTGTTTCGTTAAGCCAAAAATGCAAACTTGAATACATTTATTCAGTGTGGAAAACATCCCACAGCAAATAGCAAGTGTTTTTTAATTACAAAAATGCCAGAGGCACAAATATTGGCATCTCCAACAATTCCTACCAAAACATGTGCAACAAAAGAACAAAAGAATTGACTTAACTTTTTGTTCAGTTTTTAAAAAGATTAAAATGTATCTAGGAATTGTTTTACTTATTAATCGATGACTTCCAGTTTCCCTGGCTTATCAATATTACATAAGAGGCCCAGTTCGAAATGGGAAAAACAATTTTCTGTGTATTCAAATTTCTCTGGACTTTCCTGAAAGTAGCTACTTCCCTACACTTGCCCATGTCTACAGTCATACCAGTAACTAAAAACCTAAACCTGCGACAAACGGGTTTGTATGAGGACCCAGATTGATCTTGCCACCAACGATGACAAAGCAGATGACAGGAGATGTAAAAGTTCACTTTTTGGAGAACTGCACCAAAAGGTGGCATCTATAAACCACTGATGATCCAAAAATAATTCAGAGGAAGGCTTTTTACTCCTCTTTACCAGGAGCGTCAATCACAGCAGATGTTGTGATAGAACAAAAAATGTACCAAATCCAAGTGAGAGCAACATGGTCTCATAGAAATATCATACACCACAAGCAAGACCACAGTTGGAATAGATGAGATGTTTTATTTGGAAATTGATTTTTCCAAGCTTCCAGCTGGAAATACAAGAACACAAATAAATGCTGAAGAAAAGTCAGACTGTCTCTAGTTCAATATCTAATATGGCTACTAGGCATATAAAATTTTATGAAAGGTCCAGATATATACAATTTATTAGCAGCCCTCATTGTCTGTTTGTCAATAAATAAGTAGCCTACAGTGAGTGAAGATGCTCTTGTAATGTTTGTAGAGCCACCAGTGAGTAGCTTCACAACAATCCCACTGGTGCGGTCTATTTATACTGAGAAGTCAGATCTTTCAGGTTCCCAGTCAGAAATAATAAAAAAAAAGGCTGGACTTTTGACAACGCCATATGCCCTCATCACATATAAAAACATAGTGAACTATTTTTAGCCCCTCTGACAGTTCATGTTAAACCGGTGGGACACAGAGCACAATATCCCTGTGTCAACATGTTCCTTCAATGCTTGAAGGCATACAATGGAATGAAGCATCGTTGTCGACTTGTGTTGTCATTAGCGCGACAATTAGCAAATCTCACTGATTTTCCCCACATAATCTCCAGATTAGAGTTCCCAAGACAAATGCGCCACAAAAGTAACAGGAAAGATTCGACACCAAGCTCTTCATGGAGTCATTGGCCTCATTTAGGATCATTATAAACAAATCACTCGGTACACAAGATGGCTGGGTTGTTAGTGGTTCCTCAAGGAAACAAAATGGTGGTAGCTCCGTTCAGTTTTCATGGAACAAGTAAAGCTGCATCCAGAGCTGGAGTGTGTTCATGTGAGACCCTGCCAGTTGCTTGCTCCTTCATCCTCCATTAGCTAATTAGCATTTAAAGCTGTTGAATGTGTTGCTTTGCCTCACTGCCTCCACCACCTAATTGTTTCCATTCCCTGTTAATCAAAAGGGCACGAAATATTGTGGTTGTGTGACAAAGAGGTTTTCTCAAGCCCTCCATATTCATCAAAAAGGCTCTAATAAAGTAGGAGTGGGCTTGTTTACACATTCAATTTAATTTGTTTGTTGTGGAAGAAAAAAAGTAATAATATGAAATCGATTATTTTGACTTATACAAAAACGCAGCAGGGGAGCAAAAACATTGATGTGTCTGCCTGTTAGTGCGTTAAGTCAGGCAGGAACACAGCTTTGGGGCATTCTGTGCAAAAAAGGACAAATGTGCTCAACAATTTAAGTCAGCTGCATTAAACTGCCTCAGTGTGAACGCTGTTTTACAAGCTAAATGCTTCCAATTTACTTTCCTTTTGAAGCCGGACAACTGCGAGACAAAAAGGTTCTGCTTGCTCATAAACTCCTCTGACATTTGGCTAATGTTCAACATAGAAATGCATGTCTGCCGCATGGCTGCGGTCCAAGCTGCTTTCAGAAAGTAGATACAAGCACACTTTAACCTTGCCAGTGTGCCAACAGATGATAAATGCAGCCATCAGTCTTGCATTCAAGCAAGAGTGCTGTTCCCACATTTGCTTTGCTGTGACAATGTGGGAAATGTGCTTATTTGCTCTCTTGCCAATGGTAAAATGGGAGGAATATTAAAACTGCAGCATATGTATGTTGAATTTAAAGCTAGTGACAGCAGCAAATTAGCTCAGCTCAAGGGAAATAAGGTAGTTCTATAGTTTATATAAAAAGATAAAAAAGAATTTTTGTTTAATTTAAAATGTTTTTTATGTATTCCAAAGTTTACTGAATTAATATGCAAATAAATACTTGAGTAGATTTAAATAGAACAAAAATAGACCTATGAGTAACCTTTTTTTTTTTTTTTTTTTTTTACAGTGCATTCAAAACATGAAACTAGAAACCAAAAAAAAACTGAAGGAGGTGACAGGTCTGTAAACAAGTGTACAGTAGTTGCCTTCTGTAAATGCAGAACAATAAGGAAAATTATCATCTTCATTCAATTATGTGAATGTTCCGGTTTGAATTTTTCCAATTTGACTGTTTTCATTCTGTTACCTCTCATCTATAAATATCATATTCTACATGCATCAAATCAACTAGTTGACTGGATACAAGAGAAGGTGAGTCGACACGTTACATAAATGTCAAACGTGTTTGGAATATGTACAAATCCACTATATGGTAGAGAATGGACCAAACCTCTATTCTGAATAACTCTGCTTTCTGACAAAGAAGACCACATGCTGCTCATTCATGTTTCAAAATACTCATACACATATGCAGGTAGTAAAATTATAACTACAAATAGCCATGCGCCGCAAAAAGCAAAACATTGAAATACGGATTGTCAGATATATTGGATTATAGCGGTCAAAAAATATTTAAAAATATTTTAAATGTACTTCACAGAATAGGCACAACATGAGTCCAGTTAGGTGAAACCAACCTGCAAAATTTAATTTGGTAAAAATAGAAACTATAACAGTCTCTTCAAATAGTCCCAGTTTAATTAATATCCAGCTATTTAATTTGCTTTGTTTAACCCCGAGGGGATTCAAAAATAACTAAAAGTGATATAATGATCATTTGAGGGAAAAAAAAAAAAGTAAAAGGGTGCCAAAGCACTAGCTGCTGGAAGAAAGCCCCTGGGCAATATCAGTGACTTTAAGAGCATGAAAAGAGGAAAGAAAGAGAACTAGCTACTGTTTTTACGATAATGTAATGGACTGAGCGTTATCGTTTGTCAGCTTTGCTTTCGTAACACATTGGCCGTCTGTTTTATATATTGCACAATTTACTCTCGGAGTGCTTTATCACAACTGCTGAGATCTATGTGCTGAGATCTAATAATAACAACATAGATCTTAATAAAAGGGACTGAACCAGAGGAAAGATTTGACAGCAAGAGCCCAAGCTTGTCAGCTAACAGCACAACAAACCAACACTGTTCCCTCTCTCCTCTCTCCTTGGCTCTTTTCTGCTACTGTCGGCAATTAAGGGCAGCAGAGACAAGTAATCTCCTTCTGGGCGAAAGGGCCAAACCAGAACAGGCATGTGGAGTGGGCTGTGCAGTCAGGAGGGGGGTTGGGGGCTAGGAAAGGGGTGGGGGGGACTGTGAGACTGGCCCCAGCATCAGCACTATAGCCAGGCCCTGCTTGGCTGCACTCAATCTCAGCCCAATAAAAAGCCCTTCATTGGCAGGGAGCAACTGAGCCAGACGGGCTGGGAGCATGTGGCTTTTAAAAATGAGGAGGGTGGATAAAGGGATGGGGGGGCAGGGAAGGGGAAGAAAGGGAACTAGAGATGGGAAAGTGACAGAGTAAATATGAGGAATACGATTCAGCAAGAAAGGTATTCTAATACGAGTCTAAGGCGACGGAGAAACACCAAGACAGAGATTTTGACAGATAGGGGACAACAGAAAAACCATCTGTGTCTTCCCACATAAGACACTTGTGAAATAGTGTCTCGGCAGCTCTGTCAAGGCTGGCCTTACCCTGGGAATGGAGAAACAGATGGGTTTGTCTATGAGCAATGGGCTACATGTGAGAGGTGAAAGGCTGCTGTTGGGAAATGGATGCAACGGCGTCGTTCACCGATCGCTCTTTAATTCATCATGTTCCCCCAAACAAAACAACCTTGTTCCTGGCATGCATCAAGCCGCCACAACCAAAAAAAACACCACTGCCCCGAGGAAACTCGGACTGGAACCCAATGAGATTCATGATGCATGAAGAGTGCGTGCGCGTGCAATTACAGATGTGCAAACACCGCACACACATGACTGACCCTGGAGTTTACATTACTTCAAATTGTTCAGTCCTTATAGTCTTTACCTATTTTTTAATGCTATGGTTGTTTTTGCAATTCACAGTGGGTCTTTGCTACTTAGCTATAGGGTATTTTAGTAATTGAGCAATCTATCGAAAATATCCTGGAATGATCAAATCATCTGATAAATTAGTTTGTTCTTGAAAAGATGTGTCCACCTTTCACCATATTGTTTTTTTTGTTCAGAACGAACCTAATCCAGCCTTTTATTTACAGCCAGTTCAGGATGTTGAAAAGTTATATGTGCCCATTTTAAGCTTTGTTGGGAACATGTATTGAAGTACTGTGTTCCATAATATTGAATAATATTAGTTTTACAACAGTATTTTATTGTGCATGTTGGTTCAAGCGCATTCTTAAAATGGGAGGTTGCACGATTCACCAATGAAACTAGAGGTTGTGATTGAAAGAATGAAAAGAAATGTTTATATAAAGAAAGAATAACCTAAAACTCGCTGTTTGTTCTATGTACTTTCAAACTCAATTTTACCCTCATCGTGCCATTCTTTTTTTTATTTGTTTTTTTATTGTCCTCTCTCACTACACCAGGTTCCATTTTATTGTGGTTTTAGTACTAAAGGAATATGCAGCTTCAAACTAAAAATGTTACGTTAAGTTAACTCTGTTTACTATAGAAATTGTTTGATTCTCTTTTTTTCAAACAGACCTGAACTGAAAAGGTTTTGTATTATTTTTTTTCCCTTATGAGCTTCAATATCTCTTAGTCACAGGTAATGTAAAGAGAAGGTGTGCAACGATAAAACGATCATCTGTAAAACACATAACTGCTTAGGGGTGTGGGGGAGAATAATACAAAGTTAAATGACATAAAGAATTGAGCCAAGAGTTCTTTGAGGAATTGTCGCAGCCCTGTATACCTCTTTATTCTTTATTTTTTTAAGAAATCTGGGTTTAGAATCAGTTTATTAGTGAAAATGTCCACAATTCCTGGTGTTTAGACTGTGTATATTTTTTAGTATTTTGTCAATCAGCAGCTGTGGTGCTGCTTTTACAATGTTGCTCCAGTTCTGTCATTACCCTAAAAACTTGCCCTCCAGCACAACCAACGAGCAACGTATCACTACTTATAAATCTTGTCATCTTATCAGCAATAGCACCTTAAAAAAAAAAAAAGCCTCTGGCAGCAGTACTGAGAATGAGTGAGGTGAAAAATAGGCAGTCAGGCCAGGCTGTGCAGTTGATATTTCTGCTGTCTCCTCTCCTCAAGGGGACAAGTCGGCTAGTGGATATTAAGCAATTTTAAAGTAAAACACCTGCTTTTTCCTAAATTGGCCTTATGCTTTTTATTACAAATGATGCAGCAGGTGAAATACATCCAGAGATCGATTCTCGGATGTTTCATCTTCATGACAGCTTTGCTTACTGGCGTTCTTGTCAATCGCGACTTGTTAGCTCAGCTTACAAATGTCAAAAAGTCATTAAGAGGGAAATTAGATCTTCAAGTTCATCTTTGTACTTTTAGACAAAGATTATATCAAAAAAAGACACAACCCACAACCAAAAAAACACCAAACAATAAGGGTTTGACTAGTCGCACAACAAGACAGTAGTTGTGTGCAATATTGTCCAAAAGGCTCAGACTGTGAACCAATAAAGCTTTTATTCTGAAATCATTTTCATACTTTCAAAAGATTCCTGAGTGTTTACTAATTTACTCCAATCTGGCCTTTGCTGGTAATGCAAACTCCCTCTTCCATCTGCTTCATATTAAAAAGCCTGCAGCAATTCAGCAGAAATACTCATTCATGTCACATTTACCATGAAACATCTGTGAAGCAAAGTGTTGAGTTTCGTTAGAAGCAACTCAAAATGATGAAACAACTGAAAAGCAGTGCTGATCAGAACAAATAAACAAATGTGGCTTTTCTATGAAAAACTGAAGAAAAGAAAAAATCAAAGTGCATATGTCGAAAACATAAAATCCCGACAGTCGTAGCAGCGCTTAAGCTCACTTGTAAAGTACAGTTGATAGCCAAATGACACGATGTATGGAAGAGTACTTGCATGCAACATGTCAAGCATAATTTCATTACTTAGTGAATAAGAGTTCTCTCTAAAAATATATCTGTCATCCTTTACAATTCATTTCTCAATGAGACAGAGATTGTACTGGCTGCTGCAGTTCCCTGCTTTTTCTCGCTGTCTGAAGATAAATCCGACCAAACTTGTCACCTCGTTTGCACACACACCTTAACAAGCTCTTACCACAAATTCTCTATACGAGATCAGGGTTTTGTGATCGCCACACCAAAACATTGACTTTATTGTCCTTAAGCTACTTAATGACCACTTTGACTTCATGTTTAGGGTTATTATTTATTGGAAGACCAAGATTCAACTTCCTACCTGATATATGTTTAGATGTTGCTTCAATATTTCCACATAATGTTCTTATGAGCTATACCAGTTCCTCTTGCTGCAAAGCAGCCTCACAACATTATGCTGCCATCCCGGTTGGGACGGTGTTTCCAGGTTTACAACGGTTCTCCAAATTTGACAATGGGCAATATGGCCACAGTTCCACTTCAGTTTCATGAGAGCGCAAGACGTTTCTCCAAAAATGAAAGCTTCTGTCCCAAACTCCAAATGATTTTTTTTTTTTACCTTTCTTTCTGAGTAATGGCTTCTTCCTCGATGAGTGGCCTTTCAGCTCATGTTGGTACAGGGTATGATTCACTATGGAAAATGACTCTGTCTTACAAGCTACCAACAGTCCTTAAATCAGGTCTCCTAACACTACATGTACAACGTAAATAGAGATTTTTGTTTTTACAATCACATTTCCTGCCATTGCATTATAATTCAGTAGTATAGCTTTTTCTAAAACAGGTAGCAAGTGGGCAGGTGCTTTTTTTATTTTTGCTAATATCAGGCATAGTTATTAGATCAAACAGGGACAAAATACCCCAGCAACCTTTCCACCTAAAACAGGGAGCGACTGAAACACTCTCCAAGTTGCACGGTGGCACGATTAAAAATTTAACACACTCCTTCACCTACCGAATCAACTGGTGTCAAGTTGGAGAGTGAACATTAATTATCCAGGAGTGTCCAACACCGGCTCCTGAATTTTTTTGTACATTATTAATATCCTCAACACAACAAGAGCCATGTCTCATTATTAGAAGCTCAGTTCCAAGGCCACGAGTTCCCAATTACTGCTCCAGTGTCTGCTCAACTGAAAAAAACATGTTAATGCCTTTTAAAATGCTTCTGAGGTGTTAAAAATGTCACAATTAGTTGGAAATAGAAACTTGGGCCCATTTTCTGAATTTCTTTAGTTAAAAATAAAGTCAATGTTTTTATTTTCTTTAACAATTTATAGTGCGTGACAATGAACTATAAAGAACCTGAAGGTTTAATGCATTATTCCACCCGTTATATTTGCGCAGTAACATATTTAGTTTGAGAACACGTCTGTAGGTCATGAATTATAGTTATTTGCATGCAAAATATAGCCGAGTTGCCAGAGTTCCCTTCAAAACAAAAGCTGGAGGAAATTAGGTTGAACTTAAATCCCTGTGCTTAATGTGCACAACAATCCTGCTTAATAGAAACAGTGTTGGTAAAGAGAAAGCCACACATTGGCCTATTTAGTCTGCACTCGTGCTGACAGGTGTTGTGAAGTCATGTGTCTTTGTAGGGAGATTCACACAGAGTTCCTCACTTCTGCCAGTTCCACTTTCCCAGCCATGTTTATGACTTCACCTCCTGTGGAGGCCCTCTGGCCAGAAGAAAACAAGACGGCCTCTCAACAGTCAGAGCTTTTTAGACTCAACAAGCGAGCGGCTGGAACTTTCCGGCGAAAAGGGCTCCTATCTTGTGCTTACAGCTGAGCTTCTGTCTGACGAGAGCAGGGGCTCTCACCAAATTCAGAAAAATGTACGCTGATTTCTAACGTGTGGCACAGAACGGAGTTTAGAGCAAGAGATGGGTTTTATTAACAAAGAGAGTGGACGGTGATAAAGGGGCGATAAATTCAATAAAAGCTTGTGTACAATGGATTCTTGAGTGAAAGTAGATTTCATTGTTGGGAAATGTAAACAGGAAAACTGCTCCTCTGTTACAAAATAGAACAGAGAAGAGAAGAGATATTTTGATGTCTAACTTCAAAGAAAATGAAAAAAAAAAAAATCTGGTAATCAAAGGCACTAAAACTTTTTTTTTTTCCACTCCAGTCTCTTTCATCCAGGTCCCCTGAACACAGGTGCTGTCAGCAAAGAGGCCGTTATGTTGAGCAAAGCTACAAACCACTTCACAGTGGGCATTTGTTGTCATAAAGTGAAAATCGAGAAGGATGGTAAAATGTATAAAGACGTCTGTCTCTTAAGGTGAATATTTGCTTTGATACACTGACACGGGAGTGCAACCCCTGCCATCTGTGTTCACTCAGTCACTGTGGGAAATAACTGCTCCTTCCTATGGAGGTTGGCAGTCTGCACAGTTTAGGCGGGGGGCATTCAGGGAAGGCAGTCCGTTGACTTTTATCCCGGGGGGAAGTTTAGGTTATCTTCATCCGTCTCTACAAAAACTTACAACATATTAAGATAAACTGACTGACGTGTGGAACGGAGAAGAATCTGTTAAGTTATGCTTTTACCTCCCGTGAGAGCTCAGATTTCTAGAATTTTAAAAGCATGGAGGACAAGATAGATACTTTAGCATTCCCTGTGTTTAAAACTTAGGCGTTTTATTTTCATCGAGGGAGTAGGATTTCATCAAACTAATCTCTCCATGCACAACTTTCATTATTGCAGCCTCTCTAGCTCCAGGAAAAGGAAGTGTTTTAAAGTGAGTTTTTTGGTGGATATCCTTTAATTGAGTGTGGAAGAGAGTAGATGGCTTGCTATGGAGGACAAGCCGTCTGACTAACTCATCATAAGAACTGCTAACAAAAACGTTATTAAAGTCTTAAAAGGCTTTGTTGTGATGACGTGCTGGCGGCGGAGTGTCAGAAAGAGCAGAAATTTTCAAGGTGTTTAAATTGTGATGTCAAAGTTCTTTTAACCCTTTTACGCCTGAATTTCAAATGTCTACCTATATATTTCTTCCTTATTTTAATTGTAAGTAGTTATTTAAATGTCCTGTGAGATGATATATTTACCCATTTATCCATAACTGGAACTTTCAATATCCAGTAAGTTATTCTAGCAATTTACCGTCTATAAAACGAGTGCCCCCAGATTAATTTCACTCTCTGCAGCCGCAGCTGTGAAATTACCGTAATAACCCGATATTGGCTGGAAAGTGCAATGACTCCCCTTTCAGAAACCACTGGAATTTTTCAGATAGCGCCAAGTGTGGCAGAATTACGGTACTGCAAATGTGGATGTGTTGCCGGCGACACGTTCCGGTTTAGAAGGCTTAAGCCATGTTTGGTATATACAGCATTTTCATAACAACTGATGGTAACATAGTTACTCAATTGTGCTATAAAATGAAACTATGTGCCTGGAAAAGACATAACACTGCCCCTTTAAACTCTAGGAAAATTAAGAATTCACTTTGATTTGATCTAAATCAAAGTGAGACACTTTTTGTTCTATGGTCTGTCTGAAAATAACACAAACAGGTTGAACTAAAGGCCAGGGAAGAGAATGGCTCTGTTGCTTTTGGGAAATTCCAATGTTATTACAGTGACATCTGGACTCAAAACGACTGGAGAAATTGCTCGGCAAAAGAGCTGCTCATTTAAATGGAAAAAAGATGTGTTCTTTCATGGTGATAACATGCCTGTTTTCCAAACACGAAGCAGAAAACACCTGGAATGCTATTCGTGCAGCGCTGACCACCGGCAATTTGAAAGGTAAGAAAATGGTGTTGCATGTAAATCAATACTCTGCTTCACACACTGAGCCTGCAAAAGCAATTCATGTCATATTTGCCCAGTGAAACCTGGCAGGGGGGCCGGTGCACCAGAGCTTTAAGAGACCTCACTAAACGTGGGAGACGGACAAGAATGAAGTAGTCACAGCTTTCATTCAAGTCAGTAAAAATGTGAATTTTCTCTCCAGTGTCGCCATGTGAAAATTGCAATATTGTTGATAAATCAAAACAAGAATTTGCTTTCAGTGTGAAATGTCAGAGTATCTCTTTTTCTGTAGTCTCCCTATCTTCATGTTTTTAAACCGCTTACTTCACTATTGTAGATGTAGCAGAAATAAGGTTAGGTGACTGTCAGGCAACACAAACCAAAATATTTTAACTCAAAATTAAAAAATGTCTCAAATCTTTAAGGAAATTTTAATACGATGTATTTAGACTGCATGTTTCATCTCAGTATCGAGCAGTTCAGAGGTTTTCCAAGCGCTAAAGCATGTCTTAGTCTTATTCATATATCACTCTGAATTAGTTGGGCATATGGGGCACACTATCTTGACGATGAAACAGATGTATGTATTGAAGAAAAATTATTTTAGCTGACAAATAATGTCACACACTCACACAAAAACATGACAACCAATTGCGTTTTGTATGACTGATCTAAAATTTTTAAGTCTAGTTTTTAATTTCACACCCCATATCATTCTCAGCCACTAGCCAAAAACACTAGCTTTTACTGGACAAAGTTAAATGAAAGCGCATGTAAATCCATGCTATTATATTGTTTCAGCAAACTGGCCCTACCAAGGGAACGTCGGCAACATTTTTCTGTTATTGTCCATTTTTGGTGAGCCTGTGGAAACCAACTCCGGTTTATGTTTCTTCACTCACAAGAGTAGCAGCCTTTGGGGTATTTTGCTGCTTCGAAGTTCAATGTGTTTTACTTTCAAAGACGGCACTGCGCCTAGCTTGGCTGCAACAACTGGTTCTTTGAGCTGCTAGTCTCTTTGCATCATCGTGAACAAAGCTGCCCATTCTCCTCTGGCTTCAGAAAGTTGTATTCATCAATTGCTCTCTGCATCGCTTCCCTTTTTTTTGGATCGCTCTCTGTAAATGGAAGCGATCCCGGTCGATCAGCAGTTTCTGAAATACTCAGAAAAGCCTGTCTGGCACCGACAGCCACGCTACATTCATAGTCACTTAAATCCCCCTTTGTTGCCATTCTGATGATTACAGAGTAGTCTTCAATACATCAAGATGCCCAAACGCAGTGAGTTGCTGCCATGCGATTGGCTGAGTCACTGTATGTGTTCCAAGCACTTGAACAAATGTACACGGGAATGTGGGCAGTGGGTGCACGCACACACACACACACACACCCACGCACACGCACATGCACGCACACGCACGCATGCACGCACACGGTCATGTCTCTGTCCCCATATATCCACCGGATTTAAGGAACTGGGTTTTATTTTTCCTTCAAACAGCAAATTTAAAAGAAAAATGTCAAAACAACAACAGCCCACTGTGCAAAGAACCCTGACTAATAATAATATGTATTATTTATAGAAGTCATAATGACTTTTACTGTGAATGCTAGCTGAAAATAAGTCCCACTTAGTGGTTTACTGGACAAGTGGAGGCTGTATTTTGCTGAACACAATGAGAGAAAGATTAATGGCACTAGAAGCACGGTTGGCCTCTCGCTCTCTCTCTCCATACTTTCCTCTCCTCTGCTGTCACTGGCAGGAAGTTGCTGAGCAGACATGTCACCCAGCAGAGTACAATTGAGTTTGTAATCTCTGACCCGCAGTGGCAGAGAGTCTCTCGCTCTCTGTCTTTCCAGTTCTCCCTCTTGAGAAGAGATTGTCGTTGTAATACTGCTGCTAGGCTGTAGCTTGGAGGGATAAACATCACTCTCCAATGAGCACACACTGGCTTACGCGACATTGAGCAATTGCATAAACACGCCTGGAGAACGCAGAAACCCCCATAATTATCTAGATTCTGTGAGGGGTAATATCTGCTCTCACATTTAGAAGGGGAAAGGCATTACGCTAAGATCTTTTACAATCCCTGATAACATCATAGCAGGAAAACATGGTCGCCTGCTGGCTTTGTGCAAAGTACTTACAGACTACGCCACACAAGTTGACACAACCTTCACTCATTTCCTTCTTCCAAAACACAGAGCTGGCACACACGCTGGCCTCATGAGGAGCCATTTTGGGGCATCGTCAACAAACACCAGATGTGAAGATGGGAGATAAATGTCAAGCATATTGATTCCATGCTTCATTAAAGCTTATTATAGGGAAGGGGAGGCAGAGTTCTGCCTGCGGCAAAGCATTAGGAAGATCACAACATTAACATCTATAGAGGTCTTATTTTATGCAAACATTGTTTAACACAGTTGGAGTTTTATTTCACAGCGAGAGCACAAACTGGCAACCCGAAGACTGTTTTCATACGGACAAAAACAAAACGGATGCTCAGCTTTAACGTTAGGACTGGGCAGGGACTCAAGTGGGAGTCACCAGTATATCAACTACGAGTAAAAATATGTTTTTACAGCACTTGACTGAAAATCAAAACAAAGGTGTGCCGAATGATAAATTTTTCTTGTTTAAATAACAGAAAAACTTGAATTGGTTCTGCTTATATACCATACTAATTATTACAGTAATAACATGGATTTATTGTTTTTTTTTGTAATTTAGATGCTGTTGGTGCAAAATATTTAACGTTATTTTTCTGTTCTGTTACTTATGAAGTAAAACTATTAATGTAGAGCAGTTAAATAGACATGTTATAGCTAGCTCATAGCTCGCTAATTGTAGCTATTAAAAGAAAGCATTATCTCAGTACAGATTCATGGTTGCTGATTTAGTTTTCAAACCACAGCTCTTTTAGTAACCAGAATTATTTCAAAGCAGCCAAAATGTGTCTAATATGCAGAAGAAAATGTAAATGCCTTGCTTAGGCAGCTAGCCGGCAGGGTACAGCAACTAATGAAGAAGCAGCGGAGCGCTATTGCTTCCCACAACCAGAGAAAACTGTAATTCTTGCACTTTACTTGGAAAGCCTTTTGAAACCTTGGAAACCTTAATACGTTAGTGCTCCCTAGTTAGTTGGGACTACAATATCATCAGCAAACTCAAGTACTTACAAAATGCTATAATTAAAAATGCTGATAAAACATTCATTAAAATTTCAATTGAAGACAGTTTATGCTGAGATAGTGAGGATATGTCTGTATATGACGTAATGCTGTGCTGATGACAGCATGGCATTAAGAAACGGCCTGGATATTTATGTAATTAACACCTGAACGCCCACTTGCACTAATTTTATGATGTTATATGTGTGTGTGTGTGTGTGTGTATATACGTTTAACCGATTCCATACAATAAATATCGCCATCACTTATCATCACTTATGTTTATATCGTATACATTTTCCTACATTGTTTGCACTGTTTTGGGGCTAGCTTTAAATCTCATTGTGCATGTGTACAGTGACAAACAATAAATTCTAATTCTAATATTTGGCTTGATGTATCAGCATGCATAAATACTCCACATCCCAAAACTGCAATACCAAGTAAAAAAATAAATATATATTCAGCTGCTCTGATTTCTAAATGTTGGCACTGGGCATATCAGTTGAGCTCCACCAATCACAAATATCAAGTTTATTAAGCCGAGAAGACAACAAACATTTATGGAGTTTATCTGAAACTCTAAATGCCAAACCTGAGTTTTTGATAACTAACTAAAGATCTGCCATCACTTGTTTACCATCATCATTCCAGTTCCTGTCAGCAGTCAATAATATCAGTCGACGGTGCAACAGTCAGGCTATACCCTGCAGGCTTTCCTGTTTATAGTCTCAAGGACTGTGAAGGAGTAATGACTACATAATGACTATAACCTCAGCGCCATTTTCCACTTAAGCAGAGAGAGACAAGACACTGTTGTAGTTTTAAAATATCTGGAGGACGACGTTTCTTTTTTTTTACACCAATGAATTAGTCAAATAGAAAAGATGATGAAAATGTTGAAATTTAGTCAACCTCTCTACACAGATTGGTGTTGAGTTACCTCTCCTTGAATGCGAGTTGTTCTCATCAAACAAGCATCAAAGGAAGCCGCCTGAAACGCGGCACGTATGGTTTTCTTTATTGCCTCATATTCCTGTGATCAGCATACAGAACGGGGAACAAAGGCTGCTAAATGAGAACACAGCGAGGGGGCCGATAATAAAGGGGCTTGAGTGTCAGCTTCCCAAACGACAGGGACTGTGACATTTAATGAAGTGGTCTGTGGACAGCAGTAGCAGGCCATTTTAAGTCTAGCAGATGGTTCGATGTATTTTTCATGCTGTGGAAAACCTGCGACTGAGGTCTGTCTGGTCGCCATCCAGTGCTGAGGGGGGCTCTTAGCTGAATGCATTCTACACAGTGCTGCAGAATCACATGATGTCTGACCTCTCTGCCATGGCAAACCGCCCAGCGAGGAAGAGGGAGGAAGGGGAGGAATGTCAGCGCATGAACGAGGTTCACCAGAAAGGCTGAAAGATGCTTGACTGACAATAAGTCCGCACGACTGTTCGACATACATAAAATGAATCGTTTATGAAGTTTCACAGTTTTACACCGCTGACCTGGGGTGGGGTTGCAATGACAGACGGGGCAGCAAAAAAGAAAAAAAAAGGCAAGTAGCTATCTTTACGGACTCGAACAATGTTACAGACAAAAACAGGGGAAGCAAAAAAAAAAAAAGAAAAAAGAAATGCCTGACTTCCCTTCCTTTGGAATGCATCCAATATATCCTGTGTGTGTTAGAGAGACAGAGTGTGTGTGCGCGAGTGTGAGAGGCATGCTGGCAGGAAGGCTTTCAGCATATAAATATCACATTACCACACAAGGAAACTCAGGCATCAGCCGGAGCTTCCAGCTCGCCTAACAAGCACGGGAGCTCCACTGTGGAGGTCAGGAGGAGAGCGCACACAAATGGAATTCCACAGGAACCAGCACTTCTTTTAACAGATAAGTGGCTACGGGTTCAGAGCTGTGTGATGTGGTCTTAGCCTGGCTCCAGTTATCTCACATGTGCTTGTGCGTTCGATCCCGCCGAGCTGCAAAACAAGAACGGATTAAAAACACGCGGTGATAAAGTATTACACCCAACAACTTACAGCCTTGTTAAAATTAAAGAACATTGCACTCATAAAAAATGAAAAAAAATAAAATAAAATAAAAATGCCAGCGAGTGAGAGGGAATTACCCAGAACAAAACAAACCATTTCAAAGTATCCGACACACATACACACAACCGTTCATTGAAAAAGACATCTGATGATTCCCAGTTTAGTCTGCCGCAGAAGAACTACGTCAAACAAAACCATCTCCAGCGCCGAGAAGAACGAGGAGTCGAACGCCAGATGGCCTGGCCCAAACAAAACCCCTGATCTCATCAACACTGAGTCAATCTGGGATTACACTAAGAGACAGAAGACAATGAGACGGCCAAGATCCACAGAGGTATGGCGGTGCTGTGAATGGCCTACCTGCCAAAGGGTGACAACATTAAGCACCGATTTGATTCGGGTGTTGTGTTTTTGCGTGCGTGCGTGTGTGTGTGTGTGTGTATTCTCTGCACTTTTCCTGACCTTATAAGAGGATTATTTAAAAACCATGCATGAGTGTAAAGGTTCTTCGATGATTAACAAAACAAATGACTGATAAAATCTTTCCTCAAACATTTGCACTAGGGTCAAGGTCCAATCTTTTCATTTATAGGAACCAGTGTGTGACAATACCAATATTATTACTAAAGTGTTATGGTTTTGTCTACTTTTTCCATGGAAAAAAAAAAAAAGAGAAAAAGTTCACCATTTCAATTGCTGGAAAAACCAAATGTTTTTCCAAATGTTTCTTCTATCTGGAAGTAAGATTAATGTTTTGAAGTGACCATGCCAGTGTTGTGAATCCATTTCCATTCACTTTGTTCTATACCCCAGTTTCACCGGCAGCTAAAATGACCCTCAGCAGTTTTAAGCACTGTGCTCGACCGCTGGTGCAGCTTTCTTGGGGTTAAAAACCTCCCCTTCACTTCTGCAAACATACTTCTTGACATTGTGGCCAGACAGCTCAATTTCTTGTTTCGTCTGACCGTAAGTCTTTTCTCCAGAAGTCTTTTGGCTTTTCTGTGCGAGTAGCTGCCAATTTAAGTCAAACTTTGAAGGTACTAATTTTGGAGCAGGCACTTCTTTTTTGGTCAACACCCTCTGAATCTATAAATACGACACACTTGCTTCATTGTGGATAACGACACCAAGACATGATTCTTAATTTCACCTGGGCTGATTTTTAAACATCCTGACCATTTTCCTTTAATCTTAGAATGATTATGGGGTCAGATGGTTAAAACCTAAACACAACTCAATTTAAATTATTAATACGGTGCCAATTCACAATAAAAGTCGTCTCAAGACACTTCCCCCCCAAAAAAAAATCATTTCTATTCAATCACACATTCCCTCCAATTGATCCTCGTTATTAAACCTTACAATATGCTCAATTAATTGAGGATACTGAACTCAATTGAATGTTCCAACAGGACAGTGATTCCAAAAACATCTCAAAATGGGTTTTGGAATGGATAAAACTGACTTCTGTGAAAGGCTGGACTTAAACTATATTTTTGAGTCTATGCAGAGCATCTAATCTCTGATTTGCGTTGATGAGAAAAACAAGCAAAAGAAAGGCAAAGCAAAGCGGTGATGACGAAATTCTTAGAGACAGAGGGAAATTATTTCAAGGTGTCAGATACGGCTATGATGCTAAATCAAATTGTTTTTTATATATATACACACACACAACATTTTCTTTACAACAGAAAATGCTGTCATTGAGCAGCATTTTAACAACTTAACAGAGGTTAACAACCTTTTGTTGACCTTGTTAACAACAGAAGGTAACATAGTTAGTTGATCGTCCTACGAAACGGCACTGTGTGCCTGGAAAATGTATAACGCCGCTGCTTTAAATACAAAGAAAACACCGATTAACAACCTGATTTGTTAAGCAAGAGACCTGGCAATAAAAACACCAAACAGCACAAAAATTGTCTTGGCTGAGTCTTCCTTTAAAATATTAGAAACGTGCACTGGGGTGCTCCTTTATACATGACACCAATACAATGCAAATGCAATCAAAATTAATGGAAAGCGATTTATTTCTGAAAATGTTAACTGGTCCTGGTCGGCGACGACGGTGACTGAGCATTTCAAACAGCAGGACTCTCTGAGCGAAGCAGCTAAATTGAAAGCAGCTTTCTCTCTAGGTTATTCAAACATGTGCTTATCCTCTTACCGCACCTTAAATAATCTTCCTCCTTTTACTTCTTTCTATTTGCTGTTGTTGTCTTCAGTCAGCAGAATAAAATTAGCTCTGTTCGTGCAGCGTGTGTTTTAGAGGTCAGACGTGAGTCGACACCAGCTGATGGAAACCATTCAGAACAAGTCATGTCTCAAATATGTGTGTATCTCACATTTCCTCCCGGGATGGGGGATGTGTTATGTCAGACTTCAACGCTGAGTACCTGTGGTTAATAAAATACGCTCATGAGCTTATTCAACATCTGCGAATGATGCAAAACTGTTTCGACATCATTTCATACTGAGGATCTTTGGATAGTTACAACAATCCCACTTGACTCAACACAAAACAGAAAAAAAGTACAAATTGTGCCATGCAAACCTCCTCTAAAGCCCCTCATATGATCTCTAAATAGAAATCAGACCTTTACTGAGATCTCCTGCAGGTGTGAACCCATAAAATGTGTTCTAACGTAGACGTGTCTGACATGTGCAGCCCAAAGTTAACAAACTTTTTTTTTTTTTTTTAATTTGCCTGAATGACGGAGACTAAACTATGTCAACCCGGTCATCCAATGCAGTGATGAAATCAGCCTTTTCTAATAACTGCTTTCCCCAAGCTAAAAGTTGGTTTTATGTTATTAAAAAAATTAAGCCGACAAGACAAGTGCAAATTACTTGGGAAGCCTCCTGATTAGTAATCATAGTCCACTTCTGTGTACTTTAATCTCAGTTTCTAAATAGGTTTGAAGCAAAGTTAAGCAATAAACAAAAACCCAAGAAAATCAGCAAGAAGGTCCGTAGTAGCACTGGAAAAGCTGCAGAGATCCCACAACTCATCTGGGAGAATCTGATGAAAATTCACAAATTTGGCCTTTATGGAAGAGCAGCAAAAAAAAAAAAAAAAGCCATTGCAAAAGAAAACCAAAAGCCAATTTGCAGTTTGCCATGAGGATACATGGAAAACGTGAATGAATGTGGTCCAAAAGGTCAATTTTGGTAGCCTGCATGCAAAACATGTGTGGAAGAAAACTAATACGACACTACCTGAAAAGCTTTTGATTGGAGCAGAAATGCACCTTAAATCACAGCAGTGACCCTAAACATGGAGCCAGAACTGCAACAGATCAAAGCATATCCATGTGCTAGAATGGCCTAGTCAAACCCCAGAACCAAATCTGTGGCAACATTCCAAAATGGCTCCTTCTACACATTATCCATTCTATCTCGCAAAGAAGAATAAGCTTTGCACAGGTAAGTTGGTGCACACATGCCACACTTTTCAGATTCTTAATCTGTTAAAAAGGTTTAAAAACCAAAAAAAAACTCAGAATCACTTTTACACACTACCTTACGTTGGTCTATTACATAAAATCCCAGTAAAATACATTGAAACTTCCGATTCTCATGTGACATAATGTGAAATCTAGGGGTGTGAAAACCTTTGCAAGACACCATATATTATCCCCACCACCCTCTGCCAGTCGAGCCTCTCCACCCCGCTGCTGAGTGAGCATCGAGGAGTGAGAGAGGAGAGAGGCAGCACAGATCATAATGGCTCACAAATGATCAGTGGTAGTGGGGGATGGGGAGCTGGATGGAGTGAGAGATTATCTGGAGGACGGATCAATACAGCAGTCAGTTTCTGACTAGAGAAAGAATCGGTGCAAGTCAAGCCAACGAAATCCCTGCTCGGCCCAGGTTTGCTTTCTATACTGTCCGCTTCTATACTCTTACAGTTGCGGTGCTGATCTACGCAGCAGCGCCCCAACAGGGGAACGACTGCTACGGCACATGGACGACATTAAGTGGTGATACCGTTCTTAGCATTTTTTTTTTCTTTTTACACATATATAAATTTTTAGTGCCTCACTCATGTCTTTCCTGATCTGCCCACATTCTACTTTCTCTGAATACATTTCAGACATCACTTGGGACAGATTTAGAAAAGCCTGAAGAATAATGGCTGTTTGTCCTTCACCACCCCTCTTTTAACCACCCACAGCTGCCAGCTCAGGACAGTAAATCCTACACCTCACCCACTCACACTGCCTAGCAGCACAGCTATGTGCTACTATGCACCAACACAACGCGCCTCCTTGGAACTAGAAAGGAAGCGAGATTAAAAGGCTAAATGGATAATAGATGCTACTTTTTCCACCAAGTTGAATGAAATGTGCGTTAAACTTCAGCTTAACACCATCGTTAGGCGTTTGGTGGTGTTATTTCTCTCTGGTTGACTCTTTTTTTTTTTTTTTTTTTTTTTTTTTTTTTTTTTTTTTTTTTTTTTTTTTTAAACGGGGGCCATTATATGTGCTCGCACGTGCGTGTGTGTGTGTGTGTGTGTGTGTGTGTGTGTGTGAGGAGGGGTTATTTATGGCTGCTCAGTGCAAGTGGACACATACACACAGATGCACACACACACACACCCTTTCACGGGATGAAAGGGCAGTCACACAGCCTGCAAACATGATTTTACAGCCCTGGGTGGAATGAGTGGTGGAGGAGAGAATGAGAATGAAGCACAAAGGGGGGGGAAAAAAAGCCCTTAAATTTACAGGTCCCAGCAGTCAGAATGCAATCGTGTCGCAGCACACATTCTGAAAGCTTTTCAGACACAAGACAACCGGCTGTATGCAGAAAGACGCATGTGTGTGTGTGTGTGTGTGTGTGTGTGTATTTGAAACTGGGTCTTAAAGACACATGAAAACATGAGTAGAACATGGCTCAAAGAAAAGCACAGATGCTTTTTTTGTTTTTATTCCTTTTTTTTTCTTTCCCGTCCCTTGAGCCTGTTTTGCAACAGGAGACAATTTCCATATGTGATCGGCTCCAGTCTAATATAGTAAACAAGTGTGTGCAAACATCTGCGAGAAAGCTGGTAGCTTTGCAAGACTGGAGTATATTTGTTCAACATGCCCCCCGCCCCCCTCTAAAAAAATAAAATAAAAAAAAACGTGCCAGTACACAGGACCATCACAAAAACATTAGCTGCATAATTAAAATGAATTGCATCTGATTACTTCACTTCATTCACTGAAATGGTGGAAATAAAAACAAATTAAAAACGGTCTCTGCACTATTTTTGCATCAGTATCTATTGGTATTACAACATCAAACTTTATTAGAGGCATAAAATAGAATACAGACAATTAAATTGACTGCTAATTTGATGACGCTTCAGGAATATAATTTTGAAAGCCTTTATGTGCATGTAAAACACGAAGACTTCAGTAGCTGACGACGCAGCAAAGCAAAGCAGGGCAGGCATTTCTTTTTCAGAAATGCTTGGACAGAAACGAAGGAGGACTGAACTGCAACGTAGAGACATAAATATAAAGCTACACCTTCAAAAAAAAACTCTACATCACTAGTATTACTAGCAGTATTGCTACTAAAGCCAATATTATTTATTCATTTATTTAAAAGGTCACAGAGATTTCCAATGAAAAAAATCAGTTGTTATGAATATTAGAAGCTCTTCTTAAATCTCTAATAAACATTCAGTATATTAATGACACAGAAAATGGATGGTAAACATAGAAACGTTTAAACAACAAAAAAAACGAGTTCAGTTTCAGAGGCAAATCAGTTCAGATTAGTTTAAACTTGCCAACCGTGCCATAATTTATGCTAAATAGAAATAAAAGCTTAAGTTAGAGATTTGTAAGCTCATGAAGGCAGAAAGTAGAATCACAATGCATCTTTAGAGAAAAGCCACTTTCATCTACTTTAAATCCTTTTTTTTCCCCAATTCCCCAAACGAAGAGTGACTGTTGAGTGTTTAACTATCAGATTTATAATGGTGCAGTGAAGAAGCCTGGCATTCAGTTCCTGTGGCGCATTCTGCCTCTGCTGGGAGAACATATGATGCGGCAAATAAAAAGCAGCGCAGTCTGACCTCTGCTGGCAGGAAATTATACTGCAGCCGTCGTTTAAACATGATCACACTTTCTAGGTTAATAGTAGATCGGATTTTTATTATTATTATTATTATGATTTGAGTCGCCTATTTAAAACTGTGTCCTTTCTGAAGCTAGTCAGAAAGTGTGAGACACAATTTTCCAGCCTCTGGTGTAAACACAGAACATGAAGAAACACGAGAACAAAATCAACAGTTCTTAAATTTTAATCACGAAATAGTGCTCAAGTGTTGCAGTGCCTTTCAAAATGAGTATAACCAGAGGATGTGATTGACCAACCTGTTGTCTGAACTGCTCCTGAGACAGGCACTCGGTCACGTTAACGCAGCCCAGCAGACATCCGGTGGGATAATCTTTGGGAAAGTTTGGCTCTGAAGAGACGAGGAGAGCAGCAACATCAGCTACGGACACGTCAAACTATTGTTCGCACCACTTTCCACCTATTCCCAACTGAGCAAAAATAGCAGAACATTTTGAGAATTACTGAAATTAAAAGTATAAAATTAACCCATTTTTTTAAAAAAAGACGCTGTTAGAACTTTTGTCTGTGGAAAGGAAAATATTACTTAACATAATAACCATCTGCTACATTATTCACAAATATTTATTTTTTAACTTTCCTGTGAAAAACTAGTAGAAATATCGAGGTATAAAATACTTATCTACCTCAACCTTTGACCCAAACACAGTTGTGAATTAAACATGTTTCAACTGGCGTTTAGGGGCTTTAAAACATCATCTGTATAAAGGGATACGTGTTTCTTTTGTTTGTGTTTCTATTTTGCGTCAGTAGCTTTTTAATGATCCTGAACACTTAAACAAATTCTATTAGTAATTATGATCAACCCAGTGTTTGTTGACTTATTTCTGTCATAAGTTAGTCGGACCTCTCTTGTAGATGTGGCGGTACATTTGTTCCACCTCAGCGATCTCCTGAGCTGTGGGTTTTTTGGCTGCAGCAGCGATCCAAAGGCGACCTCTGTGCGACGTGTACCAGGTGCGACCTTCTACCCTGCATTCACACAAGATGCAAAATCTTTAACATTGAGTGTATACATTTTTTTTCTAATAGGTACTAAATAAAAGGTGTTGCTTATTTTGAAAGATGTATATCTGTCCTTGTTTACCTCTTAATGCCTTTGACCAGCAGTGAGGCCCACGGCTGATGCATACTCAGACACCAGCCTCCGTCAGAAATCTCCTGCAGCTCTTTGTCTTGGAGTCTCAACCTGTGGCGCTCCTCTCCTCCTTTTTCTTCTGTCAAGTTTTTCCTCTGCTCCATGGGTTGCTTTTGGCGTTCCCTGCCTCCAATGTCCACCCACTAGGTTTAAATAAAAAAAAAAGCCAAAATGTATTACAAATCCTTCTTATAGCTTAAGAAGGATTTTTTGCGAAAGAGATCCACTGATAAATTGGCAGATTTTCAGTTTTATGAGGCCTGATTGATGATCAGCGAAGTGGAAACTTAGAAATCCCTTTTCTGCTCACTAAATTAGCCACGCTAAGAGCTATCTGAGGTAGCAACTCCTCTTCTTGATGCATCACCAAGGTGTTTAAAAATCAATATATGGGAAATGTGCAGCGTCTGCTGTTATGGCATCGAAACAATTTAGCTGTAGCTTCCTAAAGACTTTCCAATCACTTTAAAAAAAAATCTTCTAAGACATTTAAAATGCTGCAATGTTCGTGACTCACCAAAACTTACAGCATCTCTGACACAGATTCTGAATGCATTGTACTCAAATAAATAACCTACATTTATTGCACCTCAAGCAGCTTTACACGATATGCATCTTATCAAACACATGGATCGAAATAACAATAGAGTGAGATACACTGTGCAGCCGTAAACATCACTGCTTACCAGGTCATTTTCTAAAAATATAAAGAAACAACATAACTGCCTTTATCTGGTTACTTTGTCCTTTTAATGCGACCTACTTCTGGCGCAGACAGCATAATGTTTGGGTTGACCAGCTCTCTGAGGTTCTGCTTTCCACTTCTTCTTTCAGGATCTCCAGGGGTCTGTGGCGTTGACCCACTGTTCATGCTTTTGAGGGTCTCATCCAGCCTAAAAAATAAAACAATTCCAAAAATGTTAAATGTTTCTATTGTTTGGGCTTCAAGCCGATATAAAACATAAAAGCGCAGACAATCGATCTTACTTTCTGTAATACTCATTCATATCGTTCCCCTCGTCGATGACTTGTCTGCCAGCGAAATCCAGAGTGATCTTCCTGTCCTTACGAGAGGCGTGGCGAAGTTCTCGCAGGTCTTCTTCCATTTTCCTCATCTTCTCTCTCTCATTGGGCGACAGCCACTGATTGGACTCGGTAGCAAAGTAATCCGACTCGTCGTCCAGCACCTGCGTCCTCCTGACACTGCAGTTGAACGGGGCAGTGAATTAAAACGGGTGGGTTGTGTTCACAGCAGTGAACCTGCTCATTTCTGAGCGTTTTAAGATACCTGTTCCTGTCAAATTCCAGCAGTTTGTCTTTGTGCTGAACTGCTTTCTCCAGCCCGGCTTTCAGTTTGGCTTCCTGATGTGGAAGAAGCTCCCTTTCTCCAGCATCTGGCAACGACATATACAAAAACAAAACAAGACAATCTTTGCAGATGACACGACTTAGAAACGTGATACTTCTTGAGCTCAGTCTGAGAAGTTTGGGCCCTGACCTCCCATAAGCTTCTTTCTGAGTTTTTGACTTTTGTTGGAGTCTCGCTGTAGAATCTCCTGCTCCTCTCTAGTGCAAACCTGAAATAAAGATGCACAAATTTTATTTTTTTTTAAATTGTTAACAAAACCTAAAAGCTAGGAACGTTACTGGAGCTAAATTTGCTCACCAGGCTTCCACAGAAGAGGCAGGGTCCCGAGCCCTCCTGGTCGCACACAATTCGCCCGCAGCTGAGGCAGTTGTTGATGAGCGCGTGCTTCTGGGCGAGGCACTCGCAGGCGTGCCGACCTGGGAGTAGGACAGCCAGCTTGTCCTGACCCTCTTTAGCGTAGAGATTGACGAACTTGGTTTTCTTCTTAGTTGAAGAAGTGTTGCTGTTTTCCTGGGCCTGGAAAGACATTGACCAATCAGCTGATCATCAACTGTTAACCACGTTTTTTTTTTTTCATATATACATATATATATGTAAATGGAAGTAACTAAAGCATAAAAGTAAAGCATATAAGAAAACAGAGATGTGTGCTCACCCTCATCAGATCCATGGGGGTTTTCACTGGCTCTGGTTCAGGCTCCGTTTGGCTCGCAGTCACCACTTCCTGTTTGTTACGTCCTTTACGCTTGGACTTCTTCTGGGTATCTTTGGTGAAGTCTTGCATATCTGTAAAAACAATAACATAAATTTAAGAAACAAAAGATATTAATATTTCAGGTTGGCTTTCATAGGTTCTTTCGCTCTTTTTAATGGAACTGCAGGTTGTCAGAGTAGCATTTCTTTTGAGAAACACATTAACTGGATACTTATTGTCCTACCTGCTGGTGAAGCGGACTCCTTGAGAAGGAAAAGACCGGCTGTATCCCCACTCTGTCTTTGAGTCTTCTTCCATCTGAGTAGGAGCTCATCTATAAACTGGCCTTTTTTTCCATCAGTGCCCTGCAGAAGATCTCCCACGTACTCCTCGATCTCCTCGGGTTTTTCGATGGAGAGAATATACCTGGGAAATCACAGAGATTTTTTTTAAAAGTTGATAATCTTCTCACAATTTTTCATTAAAAGTTATGCTTCCTTTTCTTTTCCTAGAAAGTTTTAAAAGATTTATGAAGCAAGAGAGAGAATTTATACTGTATGTTATTATAGATATGTAAGGCAGAAAGGTATTTTTTAAACTTTGCGTGGTACAACAGGTATATTTTAAAAATGATCTTGGTTCTCTCAATCTTGCAAGCTGATTATCAAATGAAGTTGTATCACACTGTATCACATTTTATTTTTGAAGTAGAAAAGCCTAAACACTAATGACAACAATACAGCTAGAGGGTACAGGACTGTCATCAGCTTAGTGATGACAGTCAGTAAATGTTCATTGAAATATGAACATTTAAAACGGATTTAACAAAAGCCGAACTTTCAGAAATGAGGGGCTAACGGTTAGCTGGAAGATAGCTGATAAACGTGTTAGACAGCTGTTACAGTAATGAAAATAATAATAAAACATGAAATGGTTACAACAAAACGTCTACTCACGTAATTTCCCTTTACACAGAACCTATTTTTATTAACAGGCCATATCAGTATAGCACCATCATTCAATTAGCTAGCTTCCAGCTTGTGATAGACAGTCTTAAAGGAAATATTTAACACTTACTGGACAATGTCTTCACATGCCTCCAAGCCAAATTTGTGATGTAATTGGTCAACGCACCACTGCAACAAGGCATCAGACATTTCACCAATAACGAAGCTAAAGCGAGCTAAGAAAACACCAAGACACCAAATCTAACGTTTAATTCGTGAACAAGTTTCTAGTCGGAAAGATATTGATGGCGCACACAGTGTCGCTCGCAACTGAGCCAACTCAATCTGACAACTTTGTTGAATATTAAAACGTGTGACCGTCAGGTACTTTGGATTTTTGTCTTTTCCTTTTTATATTCCTTCACAGTCACCTAATTTGACTCTAAAATCATATTGGCATATATACGATGCATAAACTGGGATTATTACATTTCTTTTTACAATAAAAAAAAACACTAAATATAATGAAAATGTTCCTGTACACGAAATGTTTGCCCAAATTATTAAATGTTTTTTTAACAAATGCTTAGTAAAATGGAAAAAAAAATAGGGAAAAAACGAGCAAAAAAAATGTACTAGGGGAAAGCTTTCAGTGACAACAATCATGGCCAAATTACTCGGATCTCGGAAGCAGTCCTAATTCCCATCAAAACTTTCCCGAGTTTTTACCGAAAGATTGCCTTCCAGTTTGTTGGGTCTCACGTGGAACATTTAGCAATCTGAAACTTTTCATAAATTATAACCTAGGAGCATATTTTCCTTTAATAAGGATCCACGAACTACAGATTATTTTAAATTTTTTGATGATTGTATTTGTTATGTACAGCCACAAGATGGCAGGTTTGTTTCGCCAGCTATTTTTTTAGTGCCAAGGGTATATAAACATTTTCTTTTAATGTTAAGTATTTTAGATTTTGCTCTGACATAGCAATATACAGTACCTTTTCACACCCTTTGAAACAATTTACAGAGGATGCTGCTGAAATAACCTCCTGAAGCATATTGAACCTCCTGCTTCAATATGTCTCACTACATTGAAGCCTTGTTTATAATTACTAAAAGAAAAAAAAAATCTCACTTTCTTAGTTTTCCTTTTTCAGTGTGCAACAGTTCAAATTCATGGTTTCATTTATATATGGAATATGGAGTGTAAATCCATGTCATTTTTAAGGTGCAGTACCAATAAAGGACTCCAGTTTCAAGAAAAAAAAAACATTTATTAAATTGTTCAGTGAACAAGAGCAAACACTGAAATGTGATGATAAAAACAAAGTCGATCATTCTGACATCAATAAAGTCCTAGGATAAAATTATGAAGCAACAATTAAAAATAGACTATAGCAAGGAGCTTATCTATATAGAAAGGCAAACAACATTGCAATTTTTTTACTTCAGTTTTTAATATTTACATGATGCAAGATACTGTAGCTGTTTTAGATATCATATATCCAATGTACAGTTGTGTTAAAACTGATAGTAGTATGATTAAAAAAAAAGAGTAAATTTCACCATTCTTATAATAGCCATTATTTCCACGCACACAAAAGCATTGCAAACACTGTTAACATTCTACTTTAAATCAATGCAGTAAGAAAAGCATCAAATTTATTCCCAGTATATAGAAAGTAAAGGTAAGAAACATTACGCCGTTCAACAAAATACCAGAGCCTGCACTGCTATTTAATAACTGGAGTGGTAATCATTCTCATCATGTAATATACTGAAAATGGTTGAAAATTAAGCTTTCCTGCGAATTAATGAGCTAATATTGAGCTGGATGGCTGCTGCTGCTTCTGAAAACTGTGGCACATCAGTTTTTAATGAACAACCAACTTCTGGAACCAGTGAACAGCTATTACAAAGCAGGATGATAGGACTCTATTCCACAATCTTACATATCTTAGTTTTACCACTGAAACAGCATGTATGATGTCACCCTACATGATTTTTGTTGAATTAAGGTCGAGGCATTGGGTTGGCTGTTATATAACATCACGTTGTTGGTTTGGGACCATGATGCTGCTGGTTTTACTGGTGTGTTTGGGGTCACTATGTTGTTGAAACATCAATCTCAAGGGCACTTCCTCTTTGACAGAAGACAACAAAGCCTCTTCTGGCACGTTTATGAATTCAAACTGATCCATGATATGCAGTGATGTGTGATAAACAGGCAAGACACCACAGTAAGAAATATCCCCATAGCTTGATGCCCAACCCACAATTCCTCACAATTGGTCTGACAGGCTTTCCAGACTCAGAAGGAACGGTGTTGGTTTTATTGGTTCTAAAAAAAAAGATTGGCGACATTTTTCTTTAGGCCAGTCGATGTGTATTTCTGGCTAACTAAGGATGAATTCACCAAAAGTTGCTCATGATGGTTTTAGCCCATTCCTCTTTCAAGAAGCTGATTGGAGAGCATATAATGAATCACGTAAAACAATAAAATGACCTTAAAATGGTAGCCAATATCAGAAAGACACCGAAGAAAACGGAAAACTATTGTGCCAATGGACCACTGAGTAGACAAGGTAGCTAAGATTCAGCAAAATGTTCAGCTTCATGTTGGCTAAATAAGGTCTACAGTTTATTATGACAACTGTGATGATCAGAAAACACCAATGTGAAGCCTTGCTGCTTTTGAGAAGCTCTGACAAACCTTGGGTGGGGAAAAACATCCTGGGCTGAAGATGTTTAACCCCTTAGCTGTGACGAGGACACCGTTGTCCCCATGGACCCACTGACTTACACTGTTTTTGGGGTGACAGTTAAGGGCTTTTAAATAATGTAACGTATGTAGTAATCCAAATGTTTCAAACCCGAATGGCGTCACTGTTAGAACGCACCCCCCACCTCCTCATCCAATTGCTGACAGTTTACACATAATCAACAGCTTGCAGGTGATGAGTGCTGCAAGTTTTCTATTATTCTTCTACACCTTCTGGTAAAATGCCGTGTAGATATAAATATTTCTGGTCTGTAATGTTGGACTGCTATTATATTTTAGCAAAACTGTACATTACAATGAAGAAATCACACAGCAAACCAAAGCTACATTTTTCACAAATTACACTGATGATAGCAATCGGATTTATAGTCAGACAGTCCAAAGAGATAGCATTTGTTTTCTTCAAAGTGTGAGGTGGTGTCACATTATAATGCAGTGGATTTGTTTCATTATTTTCACACTGCAAACTGATTTTTAATTTCACTCAGTTTTGAGAAACCGTGAACATTTTATCATTATATGCATTTGTAAACAGAAGAAATTGCTGTATCCAGATTACTGCCCTGTGAATTTATGCTTGATTTCATTAGCAGAGTGCCAGATTATTATTTTTTTTTTTAGCTTAAAATTTTATTTTAATCACCTCATGTAAAAAAGTCTTTGGAAATGGCTTCTACAAAATTGGGTGCCGACATGAGGATCCCGATGGTGCAGAGGATGGTGAAGAGAGAGAAAGCCATGAGGCAAAGCCTGTCGATGACAGACGCGGCAAACTTCCACTCGTTGCACACGGTCTCGTCCTCGTCCTGGTCACGAAACCTTTTGGCGATGTACCGCACCTCGTCCAGGATCTTGGCCAGCTCCAGCTCCATGTACCCCATGCTGGGGCTCTGACTCGACGGCAGGAGCAACTCGTCCTCGCCGGCTCGTCCGATCAGCCGCCCGCAGAGGACCCCGGAATCGGGAGAGGTGGCGGCCGTGGAGCAGTGGATGCTCTCCAGGCCGCGGACGCCGACGTAGAGCATGTGGCCGTTGGTGGACTGGGAGATGGAGCTGCTGGCGTTGAGGTCCATGCTGGTCAGGCTGCTCCGTCGGGTCTTGTTGTGGCAGGCTGAGCGCACTCTGTCTTCACCGGGGCGCTTCATGCGCAGGAACCAGGCACACCAGTTCAACAGGATCACGCGGGTCTACCAGATCACAGAATAATGAAGGCAAACATCATTTCCTTACGAGTTGTATGCAATAGTTCTGCTGAGTCTGCACAATTTGTGTTTTCATCGACGACAGTGATGATAATGTCAGAGCCTGAGTCGTCCTCAGGTAGTGCCCGGAATGTGTGCAGTGATTATTTTTGTCAACAGCTGAAGTAAAAACAGGTTAGTTAAAATGTAAATGTAATCATTGTAAAATAAATACCACACAGATTGTAAGCAACAATAAAAATCGGAAGACTCACCCATTTTGGCATCTTTCCTCCGTCAGGATCATGGTGGTGATATTGCAGGACCAAAACAGTTGCAATCACAGACAGACCAACAATGACCATGGTTGTGGCAAAGTATTCAGCTGAGGAAAGGAAGAAGTGAAGACCCAGAAAGCTGCGTTAGAAGCCAGCTGAGATAACGATTACAAGCATCAAATGAGACTGCTTTGTGGGAAAATAAAATTTTAACATTGAAGAACCACTCAATAATAATTCCACATAACACATAAATAATGATCCTAGAAAAATACCAACCAGTATTTGACCTGGAAGAGTTCCAGGTGGAGCCGAAAGTGATTTTACAAAGCATTGGGGAAAAAGGGGTTAAATACAAATGCACAACATTTTTTAGATTGCTGTGCATTAAATAAAATGTAAAATAAATTTTCCCGTTTCACTTTCACATCAAAATTGAGAGCCTCTTCGTGTTAATCTCTTAGATTTTCAATTAAAAACAGAGGTTTGTGGTGGAAATGTGACAAACTATTGAAAAGTTCAAAACCCCTTTCGCGCGTTAGATTTGTCTGTAGTTTCCTGAGTCTCACACAAAAATGGAAAGAGAAAAGCTTTCTCTGTGTATTGCAGAAACATCACCTAGGATGACTCTGAATTAAAGGAATGATCAAATCCTGGATGGCTGCTCAAATTGGCCACACTGTGATTTCAGAGAAACACATTAAAAAAAAATAAAAAAAATAAAAAAAGATGACAGGGGTTTTCACCGGGGCTTTTTCATTGATTGTGGTTGACAACCGTAGCAGCTGCTTTCAACTTCAGCCGGACTTACCTATTAAAGGCACAGAGTCTGATGTGGCAGGCATAATCTCTGCAACTAGCAGCATAAAGACCGTCAGGGAGAGCAGAACTGTAATGCCTGGGAAGGAAAAGCAAATCTCAGTGCGAATGTGACGAAAAGCATCCAGACGGCAATGATGAAGGTGTCACAACCTTTTGAATTAGTTTTAAGAGGAATTAAGACCTTGGAGTTGAAAGCCTCAACTTAACTCCTTATGACATTCTACTAATTGTGGCAAATAGCAGCATTTTTGTCATGTCTAACTGTAAAACACGTTTCCAGAAGGTGTTTGATCTGTCCATGTGAGAAGCAACAAATTTCACATGGAAATTTCAGTGTTTAAAACTCAGTTGAAGTTTTAAACACGAGTTTGGAACAGAGACAACTTATTTTTTCGTCAGCACCCTTTTAGCCGGCAGTGGTGAGAAACTGGCTTCACTGTGAGCAAAAGGATTGATAGTCCAGCAGTCTCTAGTTTATGGCAGATTTGAGCCTTGATGCTTCTCTTGCTGCTGTTCCTGAAAATCCTAATTGTTGAAGGCTGAACTAAGGCAGCTTTTGAAAGGATTAACCAGGCTAAGATTAAGCTTTCGGAAAGAAAAAACCCTACGGGCAAATAAAAGAATATTCTTAAAAACCTGGATTAGTGTGAACCAAGTCAAAATATCTGTAGCAATAACTTCAAGAAGATTGTCAAAGGTGTCAAATACACAAGCATGAATAATTTGAGCCTGTATTCTCACCCTGTGCATAAGAAACAAAACAATGCATCATGCAAACCATTGCAGCATCAGGCATTCGGTTTCTATGAACCTCAAATCTGGAACAAACTTCCAAAAAACCCGCAAAACAGCTGAAACACTGAGTTTTAAAAATCCACCTGTTTAGATTTGCTTTTGTTCCACAATAAATGTAAAAATTGCCAACACATTTGTGCATTGACGATTTTAACAATGGCAATTTGCAAAAATGTAACATCTGTCATTGGCTTTCGCAGCTGTTGACCACATGATGTTTTTATGATCTTTACGTTTTCACGATGTAAACAACTGCTAGGGGATTATGATAACGAGATTGGTTTCTGATTCAAAGTTTTCGACTTGGTGTTGAACAGATAAAAGTTTCTGATAAGTTATAATGAACAGCTACTGGGAGTTTTCGCCGAACAGACTGGGGGAGTTGAGGAGCAAGTGGAGCGGCTTGCCCCGGGCTACGTCTCATCCAAAATCTATCAGTAGCTAAATGGGGTCGTTCTCGTGGCTGAGTTACTGCGGCCATTGCTCAAAAGTGTTCAAAACGTCCTAATAAAAAAGGCATTGAGTTGACAGGTCGATGTGTTGACTCCAGTTTGACGAGCACACGTGCCAGGACGCAAGCAGGCAGTTTTAACATAAGCTTCAGCTCCTCAGAGATCCATCGTTGGAGACGAGAAGCTTTCCAGTGTGATCCGCATAATAATCTATCATCAACTTCAAACGGGCGAGTCTCATTTCATATTTCCTCCAGCAATCAACACATCAGAGGGAATGTATATGAAGAGGGGGGGAACACACACAGGTTCGCACATCTGACTCCGCAGCGAGGTTAATGATGGGAACCAGCTGCAGCGTATTTGAGGAAGCCGCATAAATCAATGCCCTTTCTCTCCCGCAGACAGCGCAGGCCGTACAACAAAAATCACTATTCAACCGCAAAACCTGCTTTCATGCAGCCTTAATCACTTATTCATAACGCTCCGAGTTCAACTGTGACAACCGAGATGAGATTGCTCTGTTTTCCTGATCAGACAATTAAGTCAGGCAGCCAGCGTTGATTATCTGCTCAGCTCACAAGGCTACAAAGGAAGTGAGTGAATAACAAACCAGTGGTTCAGCCTGAATGGGTGATTACCCACAAGACAAGTGGAAAGGGATATTAAGATGTTTTCGATGGAGAAAAGAAAAATAAAAAGGCTCGGCTGTGAAGTCTGAAGTGCTCTGGTCATAAATGACTTAATTATTCGACTATTTTTAACCGATAGGTTAGTAGCGTGAACATGCCACACTTCTAATCAGCCTGGCAGGAGGCCAGGATAGAGCGGCGTCTGACAGGAGGGGAATAATAGAAAAACTCAAAAGAGGGGGGAAGGAGCGGCACGGAGGTCTGGTAGGAGTGAAATGGATAAAAAGACATAAAATAATAGGGATAAAAAAGCAACATTACAGGTCTGACAGGCTTAGAAAGTCCAAACATATTATTTTTATAAGATGGATGTTTCTGAACTACATCTCAGTGCACATTTAAAAAAATTAAATAAGAGAAACTGTCAGAACTTTCAAAAACGTGTCTTATTGTCATACTTTATTAGAAAACAAACTTACCAATCGGGAAATGTTGTTCAAAGTCTTGTCTGAGACTCTTTTTGGGACACGAAACTGGTTGGATTTACGAGTCGAGTCTCAACTTGGTTCAGGAGTTTATCATGTCAGGCTTTAATGTCCCCATACAAATTCACTTGTTCGTTGCTCGTCTTCTGCTTGCCCTTTATGTTGATTTTACACTGTGCCACTTTTGGCTTGGTTCAAAATTCAGTGAAACTTGTTTGATTTAAACAATTTCTCACTGTGTTTGAGAGAAATTTGTTTAAATAAGATAAACTCAAGGAACCAATTGGATCGTAAGGGTGGAAACATGCATGCTGCCGAGTAAGTGTTTGTGCTAGTGGTGGTGTGTCTTTGGAGGAAGGTGGGTGGGGCTGGAGGTTGGGGTTTAGTGGGGTATTAGTTTGTTTGAGTCGGGAAGGTCCAATAATGAGAGAAGTGGGGAACCAGCAGAAAGAAGTATATCATCTATCCAGCAGATACCTTTAATAAGGTTGATCTAACAACAACCAGTTTGTTTGGCAAAGTTTCAATCTAAGTTCACACTTTATCCGAAAATAATTCAAATTAGACCAAGTCTATAGTCACAGAGGGTCAACATTCCCAGTTAGCATCACTTTGATGACAATGTTAACAGGTAAGCATGTAAACATAATTGTCTACAATTATGTAGTCAAGCATAATTCAGTGAGCAACTCACCAATTATGAACTCTAGAAGAAACACACAAATGCACAGAACTTTCACCAACGAATGAACAATTACTTGTTTCCCCAAACTCTTTAAATCTGCCACACACCGATTGGACATAACATTACGACTTACTGGCGTAAAAGTTAGTTTCCTATTTGCTACCAAAAAAGGCCGGAGCCAATGAGGCATGCTTTATGGCAGAGCGCTCCAGGAAGAGTCCTCTGCTGTCAGAGAACAGTGTGTCCATCCTAATGGACATACAGCAGACTGTGAAACACTTTGCATTGCTAGAGCCTTCATTCATAAACAGCATTAAATTCTTCCCCAGTTTAAGATATAGTAAGACCTGTAGTTGTTTCATTGTTTTTTCAGAGTTTCATCCAGGAACCAGTTTCTAGAGATACAGACCACAGAAAGACAGCCATCTACACATCACAAGTCGGCCCTCGCAAACTAGCTTTTAATAAAAAAAACCCACCAAGGACTAAATAAAATATCTGCCCTACTAACAAGCACCATGACGAAGAGGTAATCAGTGTTATTATCTTTAAAGGTCAGTAGTCAAAATAAAAACATTGGTTGACATGTCTTGTTCAGTGAGACAGTAAATGAACAATGCAACAACGCGTAATAGTAACCCAATTAAAGGCAGAGTATGACACGCACTCCGTTGACAGCCGTGAATATTTATGCCAAAAATATGTCTCTAAAGCATCCGATGTTGCATCAGGACATTGACTGGCCATACGTCTGGTTACAAACCTGTACACCCATTAGCTTAACCCCAAGAACAGCAGCTTGAACTTGACTTAAATAACTGACAGAAGTAAGAAAAACTTGTATCGACGGCTCTCTTCTGATAACCCGTCAACTACTGACTGTTTTCTCTGACTGGTGTAGATGAAATGTGACTCAGGATGCAGCAAAGCCAAATAAGACTCAGACTGAACCCACGTTTTGTTACAGTTCTGCACTAAAACAGCACTGAACCGTAACACCGGAACAGAAGAGGAGCATTTGTTTTGATTTCTGTCACTTCATTTCAGCGTCCTGCCAGTCATCTGTTGATGATGACACGAAGAAAAATATGAAACAAAATTGAAGCTTTTGTATTTTCTACAGTTTCTACACTGTCACATCAAGCAGAGAAGTGGTGTTACCTTGGGTTGTGCATTGAATAAGGTTTTCTAAGTACTTTCTACTCCTAAAAACATCTTAGACCAGTGTTTCTCAACCCTGGTCCTCACCGCCCCCCTGTCCTGCATGTTTTAGGTATTTCCCTTCTGCCACACACCTGAATTGTATCTCTGGGTGATTAACAGGCTTCTGCAGTACTTGATGGTCATGCAATCATTTGAATCAGCTGTTCTGGAAAAGAGGCACATCTAAAACATGCAGAACAGGGGCGCGCTGAGGACCAGGGTTGAGAAACACTGTCTTAGATATTTAGTTTAGCAGGTTATAAAGTTGCAGAAGGTTGCAAGATTTAGTCAGGCTTAGCGTTTTCAGACAACTCTGCATAATTAATGGAAGACAGCTAAACCCAAACTTGAAAGGCATTCGATAATTATTCTAAAAATTCAGCTCTGCACTTTCTTACAGTACGTGTTCAACATTTTAATGTTCCTCTGAAGGATGACAACCTGCAAAGGTTTCTAAATCAGCAGATCTGCGCTATTTTGCTCATATGTCGGTGCGAGTGTGTGCATCGGTTCCCCAGACCCAGTGAGATCTTTTCCCCAGAGTCGGCCGGCAGGAGGAAGACGAGCAGAGCGAGGGTGGAGATCAGGACGCACGGGACGAGCAGGTTGAGGCCGTAGTAGAGAGTCCGTCTTCTCATCACCACCGTGAAGGTGATGTCAGGGTAGGGCTCGTCGCAGCATTCATAAAAACGCTCGTTCCTTCGACCTGGTACCTCTGTGAATAAAAAAAACAAACAAACAACAAAACCCAATCTGTTAAAGCAGCAGTGTGATGAAAAGCAAAACCCTGAGTAATGACAAAAAGGCCACCCTTTTACCAACAAGATCCCACTCTCCATTGGCGATGTAGCCAGTGACGTCTGCCTCCACCATCTTCAGATCCAGGGACCAGCCTCCGTACGTCCAGGAGCCAAACTTCAGATCACACCTCTGGACGTCAAAGGGGAACCAACGGACATCGATGTAGCAGGTGCTCTTGAAGATGCCTGTTTGTGGTGACGGACACAGAATACCCCTTTGATCTTGGATGGATATATGTACATAAAACACTTTAACTTGATATTCTCTGCAGCCAAGTTGTTAAAAGTTGTGAGCCAGGAAACAGGTAGAGAGAAAAGGAGAGAAGACCTGCAGCGAGGATCCCAAGGCTAGGCGTCAAACCCCAGATGGCTGCGTGGAAGACTAATAGCCTCTGCACAGAAAGCGCCTGCTCTGCCGCTTCAGAGCGTGTGTCGTCCCTCGACACCCTTTCCTCCTTTATCATGAGGTGTAACTTTTACAACTAGCAAAAATAAATTTCAAACAGAAGAACATCTGCAACAGCCTGGGTGTTTAACTGGGAACATTTGTTTTTAGTTCAGTGTTTATTCTTCCTGTTACATCAAGTGCAAGGAAAAATAAACAGCCTAAGATAAAATTCAAGGATTCTCCCAGTACTTGCTTGCTTGAACAAGAAAATATTGGATTTTGTGATTTTTCTTTCTTTTTTTTTTGGCAGTCAAAATCACTGATTTTGTTGTGCTACTTCAGAAATATACAGGTAACTTCCCTCTCTTATTTTTTTTTTAGGTTTCTTCTTCTGAACTTTTTTTTCCCCATTTGACATGGGTGTGTAAACTTTTGAGCGTCAATATTTCTTCCCACTCTCTGACCTGACAAAATGCAATAAGGGAACTCAAAACAAACAAACAAACAAAACAAAACAAAAAAAAACACATGACAATGATACAACAATGCCAAACCAACAGGAGAGGCAGCAGAGAGTTTTTATTCCAGGAAGACATCGAGTCACGGTTTCATCCATCCAGCAAAGAGCCAAAAAATTCAAATTGACAACAGGATAAAAGAGAAGACTAATTCTTGGAGACAGCCACAGCAATTCCCATCCATATTTAAGAAAGATGAGATGCTGGCAGTAAACAAGATCTCTTCCCTCACCCACTGCAATGAAAACGATAGAGATGGAAAGAAGATGAAAAGTGATGGGCGGCAAACAAACAGAACAGCTCTTATTCACTGCCATAAAACCCTCAATAGTAAAATATAAATGTCGGGAAACTTCAATGATTTATCTGCAGGCTGCGGGTCACATTTGTGTACGTTTGACTCATTTGTTACAGCCGCGTGGCCGATTGCAGCGTGTCATTATTTTGTGCCAGTTTTTAAAAGAGGGTCAATTTGGAGTAAAGTTGAGAGGTAATTTGCTTTTGCCAGATGCAATCAATTCGGACTAGGTTCAGTGATGGAGCTATTTACGTTGATATTGATTAAGATGCTGCAGCAGAGCAGGCCAAGGGTTTTTGCATTGTAAGGGATAAAGTGGGAAGAGGAGCCTGCCAAAGGGAAGCAGTAATTACTGGCTGTGTCATTGAGGCCTTCAGTTTCAGTAAGTTCCCTCATGTAAATCAGTGTTTGGGCATGCATGTGTTATTTATGGTTTTAGAGGAACGTTGTGTCTTTAACCAGGCTACAAGATGTCGATCGGGAAAAGAGTTTCGTCATGCAGAGTGTAGTTCCAACACTTCCTGTACTGCTGCAGCGATGTGTGTTGAGGCTCTTACAAGTTATATTACATCATGCAAAAATACACAGAATTAAAAGGCGCATATTAAAACTTTGTTGACTTAGTTAAGTTTAGTCCACACTTGTTATTTTATGTGTGGCTCAAAATGTCACGAGGTGCAGTCAACTCGTTCTTCTGATTGTCTCCTGTTGGGTAAATTAAAAGAAATACAATTATTGTGGCAGAGAAGAGAGAAATAAAAATATAATCAGAAATCGACTTTCTATAAGCAAGTGATCATTTAAAGTAGCACAGCTATTTGTGATAGGAAATGAGAAAAGTGGCAGTTTTAAACTAACATCAGACATTTCTGCAAAAAGTTCGGGAATAATTTAAGAGTTCTTTGACGATATGTCTGTGACATTTGGTAACCATTAGGTAGCTAATAATACTGGTGAGTCAATATAAAAAAGAATTACTCAGAATTACTTTTAGGAGCTTTATCAACAAATTTTAGAAAACATAACGATTTAAAAGCAAAGACCGAGATGCTGCCAGAGTTTAAAAATTTATTTGAAATATTAATGTCAAAATATCTGAAACGTATTTATTAGCCATGTCAGTGTTGGCTACAGGTCTTATTTTTTTCTGTCTTTGCTTTTGATCGTCTGTTCGAATCAAACAAATAAATAAATAACAAATTAGTCAGATCATTAGAGCCACATTTATCAAATTAACACCCGTTTCCTAATAAATTAATGTTTTTTCTTGTATATAAAAAGTTGAAGCTCAGACAACATACAACAGATGTCTCAAATTATGAGGCAGTCTGCTTCTATTCCAGAGCTGACATGACTTATTTCCAAACTAATTAAACCAATGTATCTAAAGCTTTGCTTAAGTACATAACTACAAGAACATTCATATATTTTAAACTTTAATCTTTAAAAGAGAGAAGAAAAATAGAGAAAGAGTGGAAGAGAAAAAACTGTCATTATTAAAGCTGCTGTTTTGTTTTTTTCCCCCTCCCACTTTGGTTAGTTTTTGTTGTATAAATGATGACATCAGAGGTCAGTCTGATGTATAATTGAACTTTGAACTCACTTGAGGTTTATTGCAAACCTGTGAGACCAAAGTGAACTTGAATCAAGAGGTAGAAAAAAAAAAAGTAATTCTGCTAGGTGGTTTAACTTAAAGCTGTTTAGGTCAGATTCTGTAGAGAAAGTTTAAGTAAACTTTTAACTTTATACCCTTTCTATTGTAAATAATGTTATGGTACTGGGATGGCTTTCAAAACAAGCATAATTTTTAGAGCTGGATTCACTTTGGGTGACTATGTCACAATAAAAAATTTAAATATATTCTGAGATGTCAAAGCTAACAGTACAAAAGCATGTATTTTCCAGAGATGACTGAATCAAACGGCAACTTTTCTCTCTGAACTACAAATCTGATGCCATGTAGAGGGACGTTTTTTTGTTTTTTTTTATCTTGAAGCGACACCAGTTAACTGAAGCAGAAAATAAAACTTAATGATCAAAACTGTGTGGATCACACTACATATTTGATGGGCCGTTTTAAAATGCATCCAACGATTCTGATGCAGCAGAAGTTCGGTTTGACTCAATTTGTTCAGCAGTTTCCTGTAAAAGGATCCAAACTTCTTTTTTTTTTTTTTTTACTTTTTTCTCTGAAACTAGAGCAATATTTTATTCTTCCTCCTCCAAGTCATCATCTCCCAGTCCTTGTGTACATTTATTCCGTCATAAGGCATGCAAAAATATTTTTTATAGTTAGCATTTCCTCCAGGGGGTCAGCAGGTTCATTGCACAGATTAATTTAAGATCAGATTTCAGCAATTGTTCGCTTAAAACAAAAAGGCTTGTAGAGAAAAGATGTCATACAGATTGCATCATATTTTGCTTTTAAAACCCACATAAACCAGCCATAGTAATAACACTACGGTCTAGCCGGCTTATCTTAAGCTTTGCATTAGAAGCAGAGTATAATGTTTAGTTATGGGTAAGCAGAGCAAACTTATTTCAGATTAATATTTTCACAATGATACACAAAACACCAGAGCAATAATGTCAATAATGTCCGCTGGTGGTTAAGATCTGACAAACGAGCGGAGATTAAAATTCTCACCTGGAGGAAGATACGAACAAGCGCCTGAGGAGTTGACCAAAATGTTGGTGTGAAATGTTGCATCAAACCTTTCATCTGCACTGCAAACAGGATAAAAAACAAACAAACACAGAGACACAGTCAGAGTTTCATCTGCAACCAGAGCATGGCTTCAAACACTCTCAGTTGTTGAGAGCAGATGTTCGTATCTATACATCGCTTGTGGGTGCGAGGTGCAGTGCTAATTACAGCTCCCTGGCGTTTATGCTCGTCCTTCCCCGAAAGCATCTACATATCACTTCCAAATGAACTCCCCCGCCCGGCAATGATGACATGTTAAGCCGAAGTTAAAACAGAAAGCAGTTTGACCCCAAAACGTCTGACTTTTGAGCACAATGAAAAATAAGGCCCAGCACTTTTTCCCCCTTAGTTGAGTGCTTGTAATTTGGTTGTTCAGAACCTTTAAACGTTGATTAATGGTGATCTCTGGTGCTCTTTCCATTAGGGACCTATAATAAAAGCCCTTTCTCCTATCTCCTCTAATAGAATTTTATTCATTTGTCAAGATGATTTACTGCTCCAGATCACGGATCTAGATGGTCCTGAATATATAAAAAGCTAACCTTGAATTGTAACGTTCTTGTCTTAAAAACTGCCTCCATGGTGAGCAAGTCGTGACTTTGGAAAAATGAATCAATTTTATATTCTTAGTTTTTGTTTCAATGCTTAAAATGTGTTTATGAAGCTTTACAGCAGCATGGAGCTTCTGAGCGCTGAAACGATCAGAGGATTAAAAAGAACGACACATCAGCAGGATCGATTGATTACAAATGTAACCGAACCCGTCCAGTAGAAATATATCAGTCTGTCATGAATTTGTTCAAATTAAAAATGAAAGCTCTAAAATAAAAATAAAAAACAAACACAACAAATTAATACTGCAGTGGCATAACCTCACACTGAGATAAAACACATGAGGGATAATTGTTTTCAACACAAACCCCAGCAGAACTCATAGGAGTTCATTTCATATAAATGTAACTAAAGCGTTTCTGTCAATCTGAACGTTACTGTTCTGGTGAGTGACATTAAAAAGAGTGGCTAAAACATTTTAATTAGTAATCCACGACTTCCTGTTCCCGCACCGCGTAAACGTGAAGTGACACAAATGCCAATTTCTCTTCTTCGAAATGGGAACGACAAGACAGCATGTCATTCAAGTTATGCAAATGTATAATCTTCATAAGAAGGGAAAAGACTTCAAGGAAAACAGCCTCTAACCTAAACCTATAAAAGTTTTTGTTTTTTTCTTTTTACTGGAACAAGTGGATCAAGGCTAGAAGAGGATATATGTTGCCACACGATGATAAGGGAAGAAAAAGCATCTGAAAAGCTCTGAACGGCAGCATGAAGGGCCATGAGTGTCAGTGAGGCTGCGTAGCAACCTCTAGATGCCTTTTAATTATCAATTGGTTGTTTCGAAAAGCATGCCAGCAAAAAGACCTTTTCTGCCCAATCATCAAAAAAAATAAATGCATGGAGTTTGGTGCAATGGGGTCTTTAATTGGCACTGTGTGCTTTGGTCAGATGAGCCCAAAACGGAGATCTCAGCAATACTACAAAGGATGTGGGAAAAAGTGCCTCATGCCTATTGTGGTGGATCTTTTATATGGGGAGTCAATTTAGAGGTTAGAGTCTTTGCAATAGCAGCACATTTTTAATAAAACTCTGGTGGCTGAAAACAGCCTGTAAATGGATCTTTTGGGGGTTAATGAACAGAGACGTGTAAAAATCAATAATCATCTGCTTAAGTGAGCTAAAAAGCATAAGAGCAGCCCCAAAAAATCTAGAAAAATGATGGAAAGCAAGATGGCCAAAACTTGCATGCTCCAACCTAATTTACCAATTCAGGAGATCTATCCTGTGTTCATAGCGTTAGCCAACGTCTAGCTTCTTATTTTACATTTTAATTGAATTTATTAAATGTGGAAATTGCTTCAAGTTCAGAATGTTACAGAGTGGCACAATAACAGATCCTGACATCCTTTTGGTCAACCTCATCAATGAATCAGTCCCAGGATAATAAACGATGCAGCGCTAATCAACAAACTTCAATTTATGTCCAATTTGTGTCGCATCAATATTGTCTGCATAAAAAAAAAAAAAAGACTCTCGTACACAGGACTCAGCTCTTTCAGAAGCTTCACTAATGGAGTTGTGAATAGAGATTAAGCCAAAGCACACACGTTTGGTAAACATATTTGCTGATGCTGATTGTGTTGCCATTGTGCCTCTTTTTAACTGGCTCAGTAAGAATGCTTGTATGAGCTAGAGGTCACGACTCTCTTATATTTACATGATTTCTTTTTTTTTTTTGAGTCAGAAGCTTGAACGTTTGGGAACCGCTGATTTACGGAGCTACCAGACGGGCAGTGTGGTGTTTTAAATCCAACCTGTTGTAAAGCAGGATGTCTGGTTTCCAAATGAGATGGTCGGGAAATCTCACGTTGGTCACGCCCGGGTAGTCCAATGGGTTCCACTGGAGGTAATAGTCATTCCAGTACTGTGAAATGTAAAACCATAACATATTCATCAGGCACATGTCTCCTCTACGTTCTCTATATGCGCAGCTCCACTTTGATAAGCCTGGGATTTAAGAGAACTCTTCATGTTGCAGTGACATTTTTAACCCGACAGAAAGCGGCGCCTGTGGGCGAATTTGTGCAACCAGGAGTCGAGTTTAATCTTCAGCAGAGTGTCTCAGAGAAATTATGTTTGTCATTACGTTTAGCATAAGGAAAGCAGTTGAGATTTTGACATAATAACGGCGCATAATAACAGCAGAAGGAGGAAAAGTGAAGGGATCAATGCAATTAATTCACCGGGAATGTTTGCAGAGAGAGATTGGAGCGATCTGCGCAAAAGCAGCGAAATCATTTCACCCAAAAACAACAACTGAAGTTTTGATTCATTCTAAAGGGAGCCTCGTCATAAATACAATGATTCAAACAATTTGAGAAATTTGATCTAACAGAACACAGCTCTATGCAGCCTTTTGGCTTATGGGATCAAATCGATACGTTTAGGCAAAACCTAAAAGTCTGTAACAGGATCAGAGTGCCGCAGGTTGCACGGCCCACTCGTTATCGATACTTCTTGAATAAATAGCTTTTAATAAAGGGCCTTTTTGAAATCTGCCCTGTAGTCCTACTTTAATTGATTCACACCGTGGTGTTCAAACAATGGCTGTCATCAGCATGAAAGGACATAAAGGTCAGTGTTTAAAGGCTGAGTAAAGCACACCGAAAGACTCACTGGTCTGGTTTAAAACAGCTTTTTTTCACAGAGAAACTTACTCGCAAAAATGCAGTATTTCCTAAATGCTTGCGAATGTGCGATCCAATTAAACACAATGCAGCATCGCATTAGTTCAGAGACATGAATATTTTTGGTTTGAGTTGAAAAAAGCCAACTTTTAATGATATTGCCTATTAATAAGCATATTATGGTAATAGATAAAGGCTAAGCGTGTATGATCTATTTATGGAAACTCTTTGATCGAGTTTGAGCTTTCAGAGTTATCTTGTGATATTGAATGCATCTTTGGGAGGTTCAAGTTTTCTTCTCTTGGGTTTTTCACCAAGATTACTAAATCAGTGCCAACAAATCGTTGATCCAAAGGTTGCTGTCTGAGCTGGTGCTTCTGTGCGTGTGTGTGTGTGTGTGTGCATGTCAGACTGCTGCTGTGATTCCAGAGAGTGATTTAAACCAGGCCAAGCAGCATCGGGAGAGCTTGCTGACGATGCAGCAGAAGGGAAGTATGGTGTCACAAAACGGACAAGCCGCAATAAAGCTCCAGTGTTCATACACTTCATTTCACCACACAAGGGAGAAAGGCTTTTATTGCTCCCGTGGAAGATGGACAGAAAAGAAAAAAAAATACTGCAAAAATTTAAATGTGAATAACGCATTTTAGCAGAATTCATATTTATGTTCCAGTAGGTGAACAAACCACGTCTCTAGGGCTCCCCGATTAAAATACCCAACAAATAAAACGTCAATCTGTTGAGTAATTTTGTGCCGTAAAGAGCTATAAAGCCTTAAATGAAGAAGCGGAATTGTTCGTATGAAATTATCTGCAAATAATTTAACAACTGAGTCGGCTGCAGCTTTCCCTCTCATCCTGTGCAAGCTCGGATGGATTCAGATCGCAAAATTATTCACATGATAATTGATATTAAGAAAAATTATGACACAGTGCCCTGCGTGAACGTTCACATCCTCGAAACATACAGGGGAGGGGGACAGACCTAAGCAGCAGAGATTCGAAAGCTCAAATGGGACAATCAAGGAAGATACAGCAACCATGTCAAAGGTGATGTGGTAAAATAAAACCAGGATGACAAGATAAAAGTTTAAACCAGATTTTAATATGGTAAAACAGCCTAGTCAAAGTCCATATGCACATGCACATATCCTCTCCACGCCAAATGACTGACCTTGAGCTATTTTGCAAAAAAGAATGGACAAAGACTTTCTTCTGTAGCAAACACGTGCAGCTAGTTTTTCATTAAAGAATTGCCTCAGGGGCAACATAGCATGGCCATACCATACATTTTGTAAACAAAAACATAGAAAAAAAAATTAAAACTTGAAAAATGGGTTGACCTGTCCCATACAATCCAAATAAAATTCAATGAAGTCTGACGTAATGTGACAAAGTCTGTATGCATGTTGTTATTGAATCATAAACATCTTTACTGTGACTTTTATGCATAAAAAAAATAACTTCTTACCAGCTGAAGCCAAATGTTGGTTGTTAGAACCTGGTTCTTCTCATCCTGTTGATAAATTAATAAATCGTTATTTGCACACTTTGCTGTTTGCTTCAATGTTTTCTCTCATTTCAGAAACAGAAAACGGTAAGTAAGCGACCAGGCTAGCTTCACAGATCGCGATTTTGGTATTAAAATGCTTCTAAAGGAAATTTCTGTCATGCCTGCAACACTTGAAAATAACATTTCTCCCATTTTTCTAGTTTCTAATTTCTACATCGGACTGGGTGTTAGTTGCTGCAGAAGACGAGTTTAGGAATATTTTTATTGCAACAGATCATTTACGCACCACATCCATGATCTGCATGAGGCTGAGGCCAAAGTAAACCGTGAGGCTCTGAGAGTCGTTGAAAACCGGTCTCTCCAGCGGGTTGTACCCGGTCATCAGATTACTGTACAATTTGCGCTGAGATGGACCTTGTTGAGAAACTGCAGAAGGAAAGAGTGAGTAGTTAATCAATGCTCTATTAATTACAGATGTTGCATAAGGTCACAGCCAGTTTTCTTTTTATAACACATATTCTGATAACTTTTTTTATGCCATTCAGGTTCGTAGAAGCCTGAATGCCATGCTGTTATCATTTGGAAAAAAATGTGGCATTCATGAATAGAAACTGTTGTGCGTCCTCAACCACCAACCTGACGCACATATTACGAAGGTTACCATGTCAACTGGCCGTATTGTGCTAAAAGCTATGAATTCATAAAGTGTCATGATGTGAAGGACTTCGGTTCAGGTAGTAACTGGACATAGATGTCGTTCTGTGTGTTTAAGGGTTTGTTAGATTATTGCTTCTGGACCATTAATTACTTCTCAGCTAGAATAGACCAATAGTTCTCAAAGTTAGGCTTGGATCCTCATGTGGAGTCAAATCAACAGATTCTTTTCAGAAATCATCCTAAATAACAAAAGAGACAATCATAAAGAACATTTATGCTGTTATTCAAAAAAACCTTTTGAGAAGGTTATTTTCAAGCAAGTTTAAGCAAGTATTGAATTTGCTTTCCATTAAATCCATATTTCTGTATTAAAATTTGATTTGATGTAATATTTTTAATACATCTAATTCATATGTGTTTCGCTAAGTGAATTGAGAAGCAGGAATGAATGAACTTTCCAGTAATGCTCTGATTTAATTACAATTAAACAAACAGTAATGCTGTTAAAGCAGTTTGAGTTGTCATTAGACCCCTGTGTAATTGACTTTACCACATTCTGGTAACAAATTTTATTCACAGTTATTTTGTGAGTTGGACTTTTTTTTTTTTTGACGTTTGTGTCATGTGTAGAGGTGGAGGTGGCGAGAGTGAACGCAGCCAGGACCCAGATTGAGAGGTGATGATGATGATGATTGGTTTAATAGACAGTAGCTCAAAACAGACCAGTTCAGGCGGCACAGCAGAGAACATAAGCAAAGCTTAAACCGGTAGCAACAGAAACAAAGGACTGACCACCGAGCCAAACCGACCAGCACTACACAGTTCTACTGGAGGGCTAACAAACAGACTGACACACGACGAGGATCCGACAAGAGACAAAGACAACAGGGGGAATTAAATACACAGGGAGGGTAATCAGGGAATGAGACACACCTGGGAAACAATCAACAGGGAAGAGAGGGCAGAGACAGAACTAAACACAGAAAACCTCAAAAATAACTACACAGAAAACACAGAACACAACAGTTTGGTAACTATCGATGTAGACCCTTTTAATTTTGGCCTAGCTCATTCCCATTTAACATGAGTTCAATGTTGATTTTGAACGCTTTAATTAGTGTTAAAGCGAAATTTTTTGTCTTACGACGATAAATAAATGTTTAAAAACAAAGTGAGGATCTGCAGATTTGTAACACACCTCAAAGTGAGTAATACATCTATGGTGTTGGTGGGATGGAATGAATAGATTTGAATGTGGTGCTTTGTTCTTCGTGTTAAATTCAGCAAGGATGAAAAGAGTAAGCAATCACTGCACATCAAAAGAGTAAACATTTAATTTAATTTAATTTAATTTAATCAGTTGTAATGTTAGTGTTGCTTTCATAACAGCCTTCTGCAAGCATTTCTTCTCTTTCTGATTTATATTGCTTCTGGCATGATTATGTACAGCCTCCAATGTTTTGATTCGCTTTGCAATCATGCAGATTGACATTTCACTGATTACCTTAATGGGAAAACATAGTATTTCTAGTAAGGCGGGAATAATTGGTTGCAATTTTCAGCGTCAAACATTGCATAGAACTTGAGGAAAAGCCAGCGTAAACAGGTTACAACAAAGGCTCAGATGATGCATACATGGACATGCATTTATAAAACATCAACGCAAACATGATTCTTGTGATCCATTTACACCAAAGAATCTGAATGTGCTGAAAAACAAGCATAAAGACATGAACGCGTCACGCTGTCGCAGAAGGTCAACAGCACAAACTAAGTTATGTGGCTCAGACTGTGCTGTTCGTCCACGTTCAATCAATTTCTTTAGATCAAGAGCAAAAGCTGTCTATCAGAGATGAGAGGAAATGCATTAGCTACAGAAAACCTAATGAAAGGATTAAACCTCAAACTTCATAGAGAGCAGAAGTCCCCTCTACTCTGATAACCGGAAAGAAATTCAGCGCTTCGCAGCTGATCTGGGAAGGGCTCTGAAGATTTTTGAAGAGCATTAGCTAACAAACAACATCATGGGGACCAAAGAGAAATCCAGACATGACAGAGGCAAAGCTGTGAAAAATAATTTCAGCAGAGACAGGAAAGTAGGTGAAGTTAAATTTAGGGAAATGCTGGATGAAAACCTGTTGAGGCTGCAGAAGATTTAAGATTTCAACACTAAGAGCTACAGTCTCGTGGTTTAGATCAAAACATCCATGGCTTTGAATGGTCTAGTCAAAGACCACTTAAACACAAAACTGTAAAACCGATGTTTATAGATCCTGCATCCCATGTGGCTGAGCTTGAATTAAAAAAAAAAATCAAGCTCTAGATAGACAAAGTATGAAGACACAGACCCCAAAAGTCTTGCAGCTTTGATTCCAGTAAATGGTGCTTTTACAATAAGATTTAGATGGGTATGTTGCACTCTTCAGATTTAGATTTATAAAAGAAAAAAAAAAAACTGGAAGTCATTGATGATTATTCTTCAGTTTCAGTTTGTGTTGTTCTGTTAAGTAAAATCTCAATAAAACACACTTTAAAAAAAAAAAAGCTTGACACCGAATTCAATTTCTGGTTATTATTTTGATCAAACCTATGGCTAAGTCTTGTTGGATCTGCAGGTTTGGTTAAAACAAACAGAAAAGAGAAGAGAATTTTAGGATTGTATTTGACTCAGAAGTTACCGATATGCAGCTCTACTCTGTATTTTGGGCTGTAACATTTCAGCGTGTGGCATATTCAAAGTTCAATGGTCCGTCGGTGTCACCGTCGTCACATCCAAGGTGCTGAAACACACCCAGCCGAGGCAAACCAATCCACCTCCGAAACCTGGATGCGATTCATCTTGCAGTGAAAACTCAAATCAGACCTGTCTCTCATTTTAACACACTGTCGTTTCTTGTCCTGAGTTATGGAGTGTTTCTGGCACCGTCCTTTCACTTTCACTAATGGCCACAGCCCAATTATCCCAAACCACCTATGAGAAGCGCATTATCCTGATGATTTGGCCGAGAGTGCGCTCTCGGTAGACGTCTCTCCAGTCTCCCCTTTTCATCCACTTCTTTCGTTATAAAAGATTCGCTGAAAGCTTGTGGGGGACAAAAGCCCTGTTGATGCTTCCTCCTCTCTCTGCTCCCACCATAGTCAAGTTTCACCCTGAGAATCAACGAGGTGTAATCAGCGCGGGTTGCTGTAGTACACTGCGGAAACATTTACATCACAGCGGACATTCCTAATTTACTATTACGTGATCCGTTGCTGGAAATCAGGTCAAACTTATAGAAGGACAAAAGCAAATCCTTTTGACCCTATAATCAAATTCACTCAGCACAGCAGAACGAAAGACAAGGACTTTACTTACCCAAGACGTGCTCGGGCATTTATGTGTGCAGCAATGTGCATGCACTCGTTTCTTTCCATCTGCCTAACATTCAAGTCTGCTTGAACAAGAGCCAGTAAAGTGTAAAACTGAAGAGCAACAACGGGTGATTGCCTCTTAGTGAATTGCTATTCAAAATTCAGAACAAGTCAGTTTAATAGTTTGGGCGATTTAAATACGTCCTTCTAGACTACAGACGTTGCATCAAATGACACAATGGAAGTTTTTATTCTAAAAATTTCGATCTCATAATGAAGGTTTTATTTTTATTTATTTATTTTTTTTTTAAGCTGGAGCTTTGCAGCCATCTCTCTGTTTGCATCTGGATTTCTGTCACCCAGAACATACAAGCCATCTTTAGGAAGATGCTGGTGCTGACATCTTCACACTTAGTGACTCATTAGTGTAGTCCTCTACAGGCAGGCAGGTCCCTCTTTAAATCAGTCACACAGAGAGCGCATCAGCAGAAGTTGCAACAAGTTCAGTGCTGACAGACTGAAACTTACACCCACAACAAGCAGGAGTGCCTTCAGAAGGTCATTAGAAAGGAGAAGGCCTGATGGGACTGGCAAAACAAAAATAAATAAATAAATAAAAGAGAGAGAAGTGGAGTGACCTCTTTCCTGGCTGCATCACAGTTTCATCAATTCACAAAAATAAAGCCAGGATAGTGGCAAATTAACGTAGTGTCATTAATAGATGTTCTGCAATGAGGTCAATAATAATAATAATAATAAAAACTTACAACACTGTAAACACAGGAGAGCAGGATCATGATGATTTTTTGGGGGGATGAGGATCTGACGATGAATTTATAAAGATTTTTAGTTTAAATATTTAGTCTTTTTTTTCCCTCCCAAATGCATAATTACCCCCGTTTTTCCATTCTTTATTTGACTTAAATCCAGCAGGTCCCAGAAAAAAAGATGAGATGAATACAGTTCGAACTAACTCCCGAATGAATTTAAATGTTGTAAAATTCAGATTTAACTCTTAAGAACGGGATACATTGTATAGATAAAATAAGACACACTGGTTGTGTTCAATCAGGGAATCAACCCAGCAACGTTTTACTCACAAGAAAAGCAGAAATCCTGGAGGGGGAAATAAAAAACACACACGCATGATCATCTGCTTTCAAATAAATTTGCTCTCCATCTTCATCTCTGCCTCTGGAAGGAAGTTGTTAACTGATTAATGAGAGTGCCTACCTTTCACTGTGCAGACGGAGATCCCTACAAGAAGCATGAAATTCAGCAGATCCATGTTGAACCGATCAGCTTTCCCCACAGATTATCGCTGGAGCTGCGGGAAGATGCGGGAATGATGATGATACTGAAGGTGGCGTGGGAGGGCGCAGCGGCTAAGACACAAACTCCTCCAAATAAAATGTCCGCGGCCGGACAGTTTTTGGATAAGATCGATCCACCTTCGAGAGTTTGGCTCGCCTTTTAACAATCTTCTGAGAACGTTTGGGAAGTTATTTCATCATTAGTGGATTAACCAATCAAAGCATTTATTACATTACTACAAGTCCCGTCGTCCATTCCTCGTATAATTTCTCTTTCTGTACTTCTTTAAAAAATAGCAATTGCACAATAGTAAGAAAAATATTAATGGACAAATACGTCGAACATAATCCAACACTTTTTCTTTTGAAATCGACGCAATTTTGTGCTGTAGATACCAGGATTGCAACACTTTACAGTCCTACGTTAGTGGAGCAAGGAGACATCTGCTGGTCACTGAGGGGTATTACACTCCGATTCTACAGTTGCAAGACGGTCCACAAGTCTGCCGTTAGAGCCATTTTAAACGTTTTTGAGCAAGTGCAAATATTCAGATTGTTATGTGCATACATGTATCACGTTGGTCAAGCATATTCAGCATTACCTGCAAAAATATCTATTTTGGTGATAAAAAAAAAAATAGAAGAAAAAACACATTGCAAAACAAACAAATGAAAAAAACACAAACACCGCATTAAATAAAACATAATATCTGCGTACTGCCCGTTGACGCAGTTGGACGCACTGTTGCCTTGCAGGAACAAGGCTCAGGATTCAAATCCTGGCTTGGTGTCTTCCTGTTTAGTATTGTTTTCAATGTCCATGCACAGGTTTTAACAGGGTTACTTCAACTTCTTCCCACAGTCCACAAAAAATAATGACTATTAGGTTAACTGGTCTTTCTAAATTGTCCTTGAGTGACATTGACTGATGACCTGTCCATGTGGAGCCCGTCTTGCCCAATGCCTGCTGTAGATAGGTACCAGCCCCACTCCACTCCACGCCGTATAGACAACAGATGGATTAATTTTGGCAGGAAAACGCTTCCTTTGCCTTACTTCATCATCGTTTTGTAATTCAAGTTACGCTAGACTTAATGCTCACCAGACACTTTGTTGGACTCTCATTTGCCTTCACTGTTATTTCAGACATGGGAAAACATTCAACAAGGTTCCGAAAACCCTTTCTCATATATTGCAGTCCATGTGTACAGTTACTGCATCGTGCAGTTGTTGCTCATCCATGATTTGCATCCGGGAGGTGCTCTATTAAACAGAGTTCATTTGACTGTGTGGAGGGAGTTGGGGTACAGAGAAGTCGGTGTGATGTTCAAGAAATAAGTCTGGCATGACTTTGCCGACATCTTCAAAACATTTTTATCCACACAGCTGCGTTTCACTGAACATTTCCTTAGTTTTGTTGCCATTGCCAGCAAATCCCAGTACGTCATTAGTTTCTGAAACAATCAAACCAACCTGACCAATGAGTCAGTGATTTGCAGTTGAACTGGCCAACCTAATAAAATGGACAATAAGTGTACATGCTGCTGTTTTTTCCTATTTTATTGAGTTTTTAATCAAAAGCGGTTGCAGACGTCCACATTTGTTTGGTCATAATGTGCATTTTTTCATGCCCAACTTTGCAACATACATATCTCAACATAGCTCAGTCCTACGTGGAGACATTTAGCAGCTGACTCACGGGATTATGTATTGCAGGCGTTCAGTGAAACTTACCCTCTGAAAGGAATTGACCTGAAGGTCTTTAAGCATCAAAAGTAATTGTTTACTTCCCATAAGTTGCCAACTGTTTCACCCCACCACACAAACTTTATAATGAGCAGAAATAAGTGATGCATATGGCATCGCTGAATGTGACCCTTAAGTCAAACATTACTTTTCATCAATTTGTGACAAGGTTAAATAATTGCACTGCATATTAAATTCCAAAGTGATTGTTCTCACCCATGACAAAGCCTTCATAATTAAATGTACACATAGGAATGAAAGCTAAATAACTTATCTTTAGCTATGTTCTCATGCTGTAAGGTAGACATGTAAGAAGTATTAAAATATACTGAACCTGAATTGCCTCTCTGCAGCTCGGTGACATCAATATTTCACAGGCTAAATACATTCCGGCGTTGGAAAGTAAATTTAATTTTTCAGCTGAACTATATTATTTATTCATAATCATTTCTATCCATTCATTAAACTTGGATTAACCCAATGCCAATGTTTCAGAAGCACAGCACTCCTATAATGCTCCGACTACCAGTTGCCAGGAGTGGATGGATTGAATCATTTTAGAGTTCAAAGAGAGGCCATAACACAAGGACTGGATTTTTGGTTTTGAAATTGAGCAGATGGCACTTTATTTTTGAGACGTAGAGTCTATGGAGGGATTTCCGACATTTGAAATACCTGCAAAATTATAAAGAGAATAAGTGTCAGGTATGAGATGTTTTTTTTTTTTTCCTCAAAATTTTTTATTATGCAAATCTGGATTCTACTGCTTAATGTGTCACAATACGGCAGAGCCTGGTCACCGAAGAGAGAGCAGTCTGTGACCAGCGGTCAATACTGAAGCCAGTAGTTCCATGTTTTTGTACAGGTCACGTCAAAGGAATCAGTAGCCATTTCCTGCTTGATGTAAACAGGTTCTAATTTAGACTGCTCTTTAATAGATTAAACACTGCTAATCAAAAGATACAAAAAGGCTGGATTTATTAAAATGTTATTGTTAATGTTATTAAAAAGTTGCATGTGACCCAGATTTAATTTGGCGCCATGGTAACTTCTGTGTGAGCACAAGTCCTTCAGCATGGTGACTTTGAGAGTAATAATTGATACTGAAAGCCTCGCCGGACTGATTGAAAGCTGTAATTAGAGGCTTGCGGATCACAATAAAAGTTTTATTCTAGTAGCGTAGCAACATCAGTGTTTCTTAGGATGTTAATTTCTTGCATTAAAAGAAAGTGTTTTTAGGAGACCTAAAAAGGTAAATAAACTCAGATGAATGTAGAACATTCCATGTCATGTTATGGAATGTTCATGGGAGTCATTAATAATTTTACCTACACAATTAGTGCTTATCCACAAACAAAATTAGATTGTTTTGATGCAAATTATTCATCTAATGGCTGATTTCCCTAAAATGCAAATAGCTCCTCAGTGCCAAGAAGTAATTTATATTATCAACTTACTTCATGTGATATCAGATGCCAAACCTTCCTAATTGTGATTTCAACTTCAAGGGGGATTAATATTGCATTTCCAATTGTGAACTATGAGAAAATTAAAATGCGGAATAACGTGTCTCTCTAGACAAAGACATAGCTTTGCCTTTCGTTCAGTTTAGGTGAAGGGTTGAGGCTGTGTGGTGGAATTGATTCTATTAATATTTGGTCCAATTAAAATGAACATAACTTTAAATAGAGATCTTTTCAATTCTTTCAAATTTCACTCAATAAGAGCAACCCTGGAATAATAATAATAATAAAAAACACTTTAAATTAAATGGCACCATTTGCCATTACCCACCCACACACAGACAGATCTTATCTGCCAATTAGAGAATAAACTGCAGGCCTATTAAAACAACATGTTTATCTGCTACCAAAATCACAAAACAGCCCACGTTAGGTTTCTACCGGTTAAAATGAAGCAAACATTGTGTCCACCTTACCTTAATGGTAAGGGCTAAAAATTATACTCACAAGAAAAAAAAAAAATCAAATAGAAAAAACTGTCTTTTGAAACTCTCAAAAACTGCTGTTTTTTTTTTTTTTAGTAAACTGTGACATTTTTGAAAGGTTCAAAGGTTGCTGAAAAAGGCTTCACTATGACTTCACACGATATAAAATAACATTTTACTTCACAAACATTGATTTTGCGAAACCCAAATTCAGGGTTTATGACAATGAGGCTGTAATACTACAATTTATTTATGTCAAAGAAACGCGCTTTAAACGCCAATCTTTCTCTGCTTGTTCAGTTGCTTAAAAGCAGCCGTGTGTTTTCTCCTGGCAAGAATATCTTAGTTCATGTGAGACCTTGAAGGAAAACACAGCCTCCAGCAAGTGAATAACTGAATGTTGTTAAATTCTCTCTCATAGAGTTGCCACATGGTCACACTCATCGTTTGCAGGGACAACACTCCTCAATCCAGTTCTCTCAAGCTCTCTTCCTGGCCTTGGAAAATTTGCTGCAGATTTCTTCAACTTTCTTTGTCCAGCTGAGAATAAAAAAAGAACACAATTTCCACACACACACACACACACACACACACACACACACACACACACACACACACACGCACGCACATGCGCACACGCACACGCACAAACTAATAAAAAATTTGACCTCCTCTAACATGCTTCTGTTCACCATCTTCTTCCTGCAAAATTTGTTTTTATTTTTGTTTCCTCCTGTAGTGGAGACAAGAATTTACAGTTAAAGCCAAAATTATTAATTCAAGTTAGAAGTGTCTTGAATTCTTGAGAAATCTCACAAAAGATAATTAAAAATATATACAAAAGAAGTAATAACAATAAAATGTTTCTGCTTTTATTTAGATTTTAACAAAAAAAATGTTGAGAATTTCATACCTAGTGGAGTGGAATATTTTTCTCAAATCCTCCTTTTTTTTTGAAAGCTGAGCTTTTTTGGAGGGCTCCGTACTATTAGAAGTGGGAACCAGACGAGTTCTGTTATTGGTATTACTTTATCTGTATAACTATATAACGCCAATTTATTTATTAATTATTTGTTCAATACATTTTTTCAATTTACATGAAGTTTTTTTGTTTTGCCTGCTCATTGGCTAACGCTGCGTTCATCATCTTATTTCGCCGCTTCTATCGTGTTCTACATTCTGATTGGAGGATTGCCATAGCGAATGGGCGGAGCCAAAAGGAAAACAAGGAAGTGAAAGCTCGGCCATCAGAGTTTCAATGAATTTAAGACCCGTTAAGCTCTTGCCGTTTGGACATCGGTTTGTTTTATGATTCAGTACATAAAGAGGGGCAGAATAGACGGAACTGGCAATGGAGAATGTACGAAAGCGTCGAGGCAGCGACCCACACAGGTTTGGACCGTCTGTGGTGTTGTGGTTTGCTTTATCGAAATTTACTGACTTTTGAGACACATCAATCTGTATTACATAGTTCAACTGAAAGTCCATGGTGTTGTGTTGAGTTGTGTTACCCCATTAAGACTTTTCCCACACCGGTGCGATGTGCAGTCGCGCGACCCTGGGTTCTGAATCTTGGACAAAAATGGTTGCTCATTTACTCCATGTTTTATGGCATGGTACAGTCAAGTCCACCTCGGAAACTAGAATATCCATGTATAAATACTTCTAAAATGATCCAGTTGATTTTTTTTATTGCCTTCAAGTCACCCTCATTGAAAAACCTCACAAACAAACATCACGAATCAAGGGGCTTTACTGTTGTTACTTCGGTTTTATTAACCGTCCAAGCTTAACCTTTAACCTCCAGTCTGTTCCATATAGAACTGCTGTTAAGCTACAAAGCAATACGTTTGAAGCACTATATAAAAACGTGAGTTTCTGAAATCCGATATGGATTTTAAAAAAACAAAATGCCCAGATTCAGTTGCAGCTTCAGCGTGAAAAACAAGACAATTTATATGTCCACTTATCGACTCAAATGTCAGCTCAAGAAAAAGGGATCTAACTTATATCTAAATGTACAGAATACAATTAGGAACAAATTCAGATAAAATCAATCAATGCTATTTAAATCTAGTCCAAATCCATTTGTATACAAACATACACAATCATTTTGAAGATCTTTAAAAAGTTAGCTGGCATAGAGCTGACTGAAATGTTTGTATAATTTACACATTGAATAAATCCAATGCAAGACAGTAAAATTACTTAAACTATAATTATTTTTTGTAAACATTTGTGATTTTGACAAATAAAAGTATCATTGTGGAGTTACTTTCTTATCAGTAATGCAGTATATAAGCTGTAATTAAATGCAGCCTGGACTTGGTAGCAGCCATGAAACTGTGAAGCGACACAACTTGTCAGGGAAACTCCTCAAAGCAGAAGCAGCGCTACCACAAGTGAAGCGGTTAGAGCGAGGTGTTCAAAGTACTGCCGGAGGCCAATTCACGCCCTGTGAAGGGTTTTGTTCAACCCCCCTGACCACAAGTTTAGAATCCAGCGATCTTTATTCAAAGCCGGCTTGAGTGGCAAAAGTTCTATAGCCTTCAACTCTTTGATTTTGGCTGTAACGGCAGCAAGTTTAGGCACCAATGAGATAAAATTTGAAATCTTCTTTGTGGTTAGGTTACGTAGTTTCATTAAGTTTGTGTTTCTCATTAATTGGCACAGGTCTATTTACAGAAATCCAAGTTGTGATCTAGTGCCCTTTGTTCTGTTGAACTAAAAATATAGCAGTATTTGAGCTCATGTCTCACAAGTGTGATGACAATTAATCTAAGATGTGAGAAACATGTTTGTTTGTTTTCAGCTCTATAAATGCAGATAAGTGGTTTGTTTTTGTGGCAACTCACAGTTTCAACCCTCCGTACAGAAACAACAGATATAAATGCATAATAGGAAATTTAATTTATTTAGTCACACTGTTCGTTTTTTATTTTTGAAAACAGTAAAATCATATTTGTATGTATAGTTGTTCTCTGTGTGAGCAGTTTCAGCTCAAACTCCCCTGAACTCTATTCAGTTGATTTTAAAAATTAGATCCCATCCTTTCCTTTTCCTTTTCAACAATTTTCTATATATTCCTAGGTGGGAACCAAACTGGAATCTTGCTGACGGGTCAAGTGATCACCACCTGCTGGAAATAAATTTAGCAGATTCTCTTCAATATCCCGTTGCACCAACTATGAACACTAAAGCAGCTGTTGGGTTAAACCAGTGATCAGTCAGCAGCCCTCTGTCACGCTGTCAAACATAACCAATAAGTGCACAGACGGAGCGTTTACTCACAGAGAAGCTCAACATCTTCAGAGTTCGTCCACATTTCCCATCATAACACAGAATACAGGTGTAAACAGATTGAGGACAGATTCAGATTTGATTCTTTAGGCGAAATTCAAAATGATCAAGGGTGCAGACATCACACACACACACACACACTTTAAATCGAGATGTATTTTAGATCTCAGAGATCTGACAGGATTCTGTGAGCAAAGTGCGCCATCACCAGAATTTCATTATCGCCATCTGCGTTTCTACAGCGGATCAGAAAGCGGCGTTGCTGCCGCCTAAGTGAATATACGGTACAGTTTTTAAATGTCTGACTATTTTATTTATTTTTAAAATGTTAACCAGATCAAGCTACCTCTATGTGAAAAGTATTTTTCATCTTCGGCAGCAACAGCAAAATGTTTTTGGATAACTGGGAGTTTTTATAACACCATGAGGGCAATTTGGCTCATTATTCTTTGCAGAATTGATTAAAATCAAATCAAACATCTTGGAGGGTTTTCTAATATGGATGCCCTGCTTATGGTTGTGTTATAGCATCAGATTAGAGTCTGAACGCAAAGCTTTTCTAGGTGTTAATAAGTTTGTTTCTTTTCTGTTCTGGATCTTTTTGTTTTAGATTGGGCATCTATTTGCTGCTTGTTGAGATGTTTCATCTTAGTTCATGTTCAGACAAATTCTACTCAAATAATGTGTTTTGAAAGGTAATGTTGGTAATTAAGTGAAATTTCATTCATATTAAAAAAAAAAAAGAGTTCAATCACAGTAAATTTGAGATGTAACAAGGGAGGCAATTAGGCCTGTCATAACAAATTCGCTGGATGATAAATTGTCCCAGAAGTTGTTGCAATAAATGATTTTTTTTCTAGACTCTTTTCAAGTAGTACAATTGTGATGGAATAGTAAGACATTCTCAAAGATTAATAAACTTTAAATTCTAATGAACATTTAACACTGGAACTGGAAGACATTTTAAAATATCTAAAATAAATAAACAAAACAACAAATAAAATGAATTATGAAGTCTCTGTAAAAACGGTGTGGTTGAGACCAAAGCGCCAGGCAGAAGACTTTTGTCTCCCAGTCTTTGGTAGAAAGAGAGAAAAGAAAAAAGCATTAAATCATGAAAATGGTAAATTATTTTAATTTACCATGCAATTAACTAATTTATTGCTCATTACCACAGGCCTTGAGGCAATTACTTTTTTCATGGGACTGGGAGGATCATGTGCCATTTTTCCCTTTTTAATAATAAAATCATTATTTAAAGGCGTTTTTTAAATTAATGTGACAAATTTTATTTAAATAGTGTGACAGAAATAGAAGAAATAGTATTAAATGGCACTGTATTGGTAATCTTGTTCAGTTTTGTTGGTGTTGACAAGCAGGCTATGATTCTTTTACATTGCTTAAGTCCTTGCAGACAGGATTGATTAGCCAGTAGTGCATTTGTCTGTACTCACCCATTTTGGCACGACTCTGTATTTGGATGGAGAGAAACCTTAAGGCTTTTCCTCCCACGGCTCCTCAGGAAATTGCACAGCTGTTCACAATAAACATGGTAAATTGCATCAGTCAGCAAATCCACAGCTGAAGTAGCTCTGTTGTTCTTAAAGCCTGCAGAAACAGAACTGATTGAGTGATTGATATGAGGTCATTAATTTAAACTTTATGATTAAACGTGCATGTTTGTTGTACTTTTTTTTTGTGTTTATGAAGTTATGCTCCTCCAGTCTTCATGCTACTACTTGAAGATACTACACATAAAACCAGAGAGCAGTAAAAACCCAATCAGGGCAACCCCTTAATATGAATTATTGCAGTAGTATATGCAGCAGTATAATGTAATCCAGAATGTCATCGGAATGTGAAATTTCCGGGGTTATTATTAGAATGACTTACTGTTATTGGAAATGTGTTTTCACAGTACTGCTGGTGTTTGCAAAGAAAATGCCCCAAAGAAGGAAAGGCAACCTTTTCACTTTGACCTTTGGCTCTGTCTGACTCTACAGAACTGGATTCTTGACTTTGGAAGACCCATCGCCATGGTATGTAGATGCTTAAACTCCTACTTTGTAATTGACATGGTTGGACAGATGCATCCAAAGTTTAGGGATGAATAAAAAGCAAATTGTTTCCTCATGTTTTGTACACCAGATTGTCCTTCCTCTGGAGTGGTTTCCTCTCAACAAGCCAAGTGTTGGAGATTATTTCCACATGATTTACAATGTCGTCACACCTTTCCTGCTGCTCAAGGTAAATCTTAGCCATATGGCTCTTTGATTATAATAAATCAGCTCTTGCAGGTTTGATTTAACATTCACAAAGAAATTTTAATCTATCTTCAGAGTGGATTCAGAATAATCTCTGTCAATGTTCTGCAGCTTTCCAAATTAAAGCTTAACTATGATAATTTTTGTTTTTGCTTTTGTTTTGTCAATGCATGACTATTATCTTAAGCAAAGACTGATCTTTGCATGCTTGCAACTTACAAAAAAAATTCCAAAATACTTCTTTTTTTTTAATCAATACATTTTATTACACAGGGTATCTGCCCACCCTTAAAAAGCCTTTAAATGTATGTATCTAAAATTATATTAGATACTACACATTTCATGTAGTTTTTTTTTCTTGTGCGATTTTACTGAAACTTTGAGTCGCTTGCAGACATCTTCATTGCATTCTGAGACTCCAGGTGGTTGGGGCTACTGCTAACTAGCTGCTAATATACTGTTGCTAACTAGCTAGCTAGCTTTTTTATGTCCATCAAAGGTAAGTGCAAATTTATTACCAGTTGACTGGATGATGATCGTCTTAGCCATTGGCTCACGTCTGTTGCCAAACAATACAATTTATTTATTTGCAGATTTCTTTAGTTCATTTCTGTTGTGGTACATGACTTAAATTCCATTCATAGTGGTCTTAAAAAGTCTTGTATTTGAGATGGTGAAACCTGCAGAAACCCAATTGCAGGAAGTCCATCCATCCATCCATCTGATGGATGGGTGGATGTTAGTTTTAGTTGGACACGAACATGGACAGCTTGTCAATGCAGCGTTGCTCATTAGGTAAGAGGTGGAGTGCACCCTAGACAGGTTGCGAGTCGATCACAGGGCAATACAAACACACACAGGACAACTTTGCACACACTCACATCTATGGGCAATCTAGAAAGACTAAAAAAAAAAAAAAAAGACTCATAAGTTTATAGGACTGTGGGAATAAGGTAGAGTATCCAGAGAGAACCCACACATGTACTGGGAAAACATGTAAAATTCATGCAAAATGACCCCAGAGTGTGATTTAACCTTCCTGCTGCAAAGCAACAACTGCTACCAATTCCTCCATCATCCCTGAAAAACAAACAATAACCTCTAAATCAACGTAATGCCTAGACGAGAACAACAACTGAATGTTGGTATTAGTAAGTTAGAAATGACTTACTAATGTAGAAATTCAGGGCTACAATCAATAGCAAAAAAACCCCCAAACATGTTCAGTTTGTTATCTCTGCTAGTGGTATGCGACCTGTTTTGAGACTCACTTAAGGTGAGACCAGAAATTTGTGCACTTTTTTTGTCTGGATTTGCTGCTTCTCTGGTTTATCTTTGCTCTGCAGGCGCAGCAGAGGACTGCATTGCCAGCTCTGCTGAGATGAGATAGTTTCTGGCCCTAACTTTATGTTTGCTTTGCCTTCTTCTTTTTTTTTTAAACAAATATGTGAGTTTAGTAAATAACTGTCTGCATGGATATTTTTGTGAGATACTGAGATTAAAATAAGTACATTTTAACATAGAGATAAACACTAAAGTAAAGGATGTTTTCCCTCTAAAATGAAGTGTGGCGATGTCCTGAACTCTTAACATGCAGGTTAGTTTTGTTGACGCACCTGATCAGTATGTTTTACGTTTATCAGTTGTTTTACGTTTATCAGTTGTTTTGGGAATGGCTAAAAGTAATAATTGGTGAAAAATAGACTATTTATTAGAGGAGTTAATGACATAATTTGAGAATTATTGTATGAATTGAAGCCAGAGGTATATTAGAGAGTTTAATTGCTGTCATCAAGGTTATTAAGGCGTCAAGGCTGTTGCTTAACCTGGTTCTGTTTGTTGTTGCCAGGTACATCGCCCTCTATTGGAAGAGGCGCTACGCCACATCCAGTACTGCATTATAGAATAACTGACTTAATTTTAACCTAAAATGCAATAAATTACACATCAAATATCCATATGGCCCTTATTTACTGTAGAGAGATTAAATGGAATCAAAATGGATAAATCTGTAAAACTATGAAGTCTTTTTCATCCTACCCTGACTTTACACATAGTGACTGTCTTCTGTTCTTTTATATGGAATACAACAACATAATTTTTTTGTTAATATTATAAAAATATCAAAGATGAGCGCACTCTGGGTGACTGGACTTGATTATCTGCCTCAAAGAGCTGTAAACATCCTCCCTGTGTTTTCTTTTCTCTGTGTTTTAGAACAAAAATCACTGCTGCTAATTAGGAGATTGTTTTTGCATTGCTGTTATTCTGCACGCCCTGACACTTGGAGCAGAGTTAAAAAAGAAAAAAAAAGTGACTTATGAAGGCAGATGGGGTTTTAATTACTCAGTATCATAAACAAAGAACAGGAGAACAAAGAGAATAGAATAGAAAACAATGAAGAGTACCTGCAACCAAGCTCGCATTTGACTTGCTTTTACTGTTGGGCTGGAGGTTTCCTTGAGAGACGGCGTTATTAAACTAAAAGCAACCTCCTTGCTATGTATTATTCATTACATTTACGGCAGATGCTTGCTTGAAACAAAGGAAGAACCAGACGGCTGACAGTAAGAACAAAAGCCAGTGGAGCTTAGCAGGAAAAATAAAGGAGTGCTGCCTTCAGTAGAAAAGTCAAGGGGAAAAAGCATCACATTACCATAGGGTTGTCTGAAAGGAACCCACAGAAGCACTACCGTCCACATTGGAGCTCCAAAAGAAACTTTTTTTTTTTTTTTTTTTTAATTTCTGACACAGCCGGTATTAAATAAAGACATGTGGGTGGTTCTGCTCCCTGCAGCTGATGGAGCGCGCTCCCAGGCCCGTTCCTCGCACAGCCGTCCACCTCTGCATCATCACGTTTGTCATGGGGGCCAGCATCCACCTGGTGGGAGACTCCATCAACCACCGGCTCATCCTGAGCGGCTACCAGCTGCACCTGTCAGTCAGAGAAAACCCAATCATCAAAGACCTCAAACCGGCTTCACTGGTAAGCCGCCCGCGAGCTCCATCACGTTCACGCCGGCATCGAAATTTATTGCGATGATTTATGAGTTTTTACCCGTCAGGTGTGGGCATTAGCGCTGGTGACTGGAAACTGGAAAGTGACTCTGGTTTTCCTCCCGGCTCAACGTTATTGTTTTCCCAAAGAATGTTTGCGCCCCTTCTGCGACTTTATTATAAAACAAGCTTGTTCGTCTCTGTCCGCCAGCACGCTGTGCATCTGGAGATCAATTATGATTCACGCAGGTTTATGCCGCAGGAGGGAAGAGCTTGTTTCCCCTCAAGCCCGCCACAGCCGTCTGACGGCAGGAGATGATGAGTTTGATATGCGATTACTCCTCTCGATCGGAGTCTGTGACCTGTGAGTTAATTCAGGACTCCCGTTTGGGTCTGTTTTCTGAATGTTGGGCTTCAGAGCATCGCTGTTGCTCTGACAACAATCAGAAATGAAAGTTGGCACTGAAGCGCGCACTCCCATGGACTCACTAACAAGCTGCTTGATTGATAATGACGCCTCCTACTTGGTAGGTTTTTCAATCTCGGTGGCGACAGATTCTTGGAAATAACACAAGGCAGCGCCAGGAGCCATAATTTTATTGAACCACGTCTCCTTGGGTTTATAACAGCTCAGGAGAAGGGAAATTTTTAACTTGGTGGAGAAAATCTAGGTTGAAATGAAATGAAAATGCACTTAAAAAACCAAGAGTAACCAAAGAGCTTCAGAGCAGGTAAAATACGGAGACAAAAATTATTTAGGTCATTTTTAAATCAGATAAAAATTATTTCAATCGTGAGTGTTCTGCTAGCAAAATAAAAAGAAAACCTGAAACTATTTTCTTCTGACTCATTACAGTCACTCCTGGATTTTATGATTGTCTTTGTGATTTGTATGCGGTCAGAATCAGATTTTTTTTTTGGTGCTACTTTTGCAGTGTGACTGCAATGCGCCACATGAATCATGCACTTGACATCAGGTGAGGCTGAGGCATCATAGTAGAAGATGGGAGTTACCAGCCACTTCAACATAATGTTTATCTTACAGTTTTTGCAGAAAATTTGCAATAAACACACAATTAATTAGCATGAAAAATGCAGGGGTACATTAATTTTGCGTGAATTTCCAAAATCGTGAAATTACAAAAAAACTGAAGGGACTTCCATGAATAAGCTTTTTGATAAATAAAAAACCTTCAGTTTCTGACGAGACTCTGTGGCAATAATATCGACTCTGGTCAGACAAACCTGACCGGTGCTTCACTTAGTGTTGGTACGGCAGACTGCATGAAACTAAATATTTAATAGTCTTAAGTTGAATGGAGGCGATCCAGGTATATCTGGAAACTTTTACAACTTTTAATGGTTTTTGTTTGTTTCGCTAGACACATAGCAATCTGCTTGTAAATCATTAATGCCCTCATTTTCACCAAATATGCTGTCACTGAGTGTACAGCAGCACATCATTACTGAATAGCATGAGTGCGTCAAAGCACTGGAACATTTATAATTGCGTGCTTTTAGGAATTACTGCTAGTTATGTCAGCTGGAACTATAGATAAAATGGCTGTTCGGCCACCCAAAGGTTAGGGGGGATAAATGGTAAGAGGATATTTTTGTACACAGCTGGTTGCGAACAACAGAAACCAGCTTGACTCTACATGAAATTGTGACCCCTTCCTCTTTTCCCCCCCTCTTTTACAAGTAAATATCAGATTGCTGAATATTTTTATTTACTTAGGTTGAATTTCTTTGGTGATCTTAAACATCTATGTCACTAAAAAGCTGGACGATTAAGAAAAACAAATCAGAGGCAAATTATATTAAAAAAAAAACAATAACCCTGCTGCAATATGTGTATTATTTTATACACATATTATATTATTTGCCTAAACGTGTGATGGTTTGTTTGTTCTCCATTAAGAGCTGTAAAAGTTTCCAGATATACTTGGATCGCCTCCATTTAAATTAAAACTATTATACATTAGTTTCATGCAGTCTGCCGTACCCACGGGTTTAGTTTGTGAAAAATCACAACATGAAGGGCCAAGTGCGAGTCGTGATGTCCTCCTAATTAATCCCCTGTGCTGTGTCTGAAAGTGTGTGCATCTGTTATCTTTCTCCACACTTTTTTTTTTGCTCATATGTTTCTGCTCCCATTTTGTGTTCCGTCTCTAAATGCGTTTCTGAAATAAAGCATACTGCATCAGTAGGGGGCAGTGTTGCATAAAGCTGAAACACATGGTTGGCTGAAAGTACTGGCGGGTTTTTGGAAGGAGTTCCTGTCTCTGATCCAATGTTTTTGTCCTTTCTTTACAGATCGATTCATTTGAGCTGCTGTATTTTTACGATGAGCACCTGGGACACTTAATGTGGTACGTGTTTGGGATAATTGCACATATGATTTATAGACGCAATGAAATGGCGCAGGATGAGCTTGAAAGCAGCGAGTCATGATTTATTTTACCCATTACTTAAATAAACCAAATTTATTCAAGATCATAAATTTGTTTTATAAACAAGCAAGAGTTAAAATTCTGAGAATGTTTTAAACAATTTCGCTGTCTTTTAGCTCATGAGCAAACATATCGCAGAAGCTATTGTGATTTGCCACCATTACTTATATATTAGGTTATTTCCAAAGGCTCTTGACCGAGCTCAAAGTAGGCAGTGGCATTTACATTTGCCCTAGTTCTGAGGAGAAATTAAAGGGAGGAATTTATTATCAAAGGCATTTTTTATGCCTCATCAAAATTCAGTCATAATCTCTGCTGGTGTGTCCAGTTCTCTGTGTGTGAAATTCAGCAAAAAAAAAAAAAAAGTGCCGGTCTACAAAGTCCATTAATGTTAGGAGTGACCAACACAATTCTTGTCAAATAGGTGGGGAACAAAAACAACAACAACCTTAAAATAAGTTGAATTTCTTTTTATAGTTGAAGCAGAATCTGAAACTTACAACTTAACGATGTTCCAAACTTACATCTGAGCCCTGCTATGAAATAAGATGTGATTCAGGTTTGATGTGCTTTTCCTACATGTAGTGTGATGTTATCTGTGAAAAGCGCTATACACATAAAGTTTTACCTACTTTTTACTTACAAGGACCGCTGCTGTAAAAGCTTAGCTCAGTCCCTTGTTGAAGCATGGGGATACAGTTTCCTTATCAGCTCATATTTTGAAAGGATTTAATATGAAATAACCAAAAACATAAATAAAAAAAGTAAAAGTAACTCAATAAGGTCATAGGACGTAGTAAAGTACTAAATTCCAGCCCATTGATCGGGATGTTACACCCACTATGCTGCACATTATTCAAAAACATTGCAGGACTTTATGTTCCCACTGCTGCTGTGGGATTGTGTGGTTACCTAGCTATGGGGGTGACGGGATTCTGGCCTCAGGATGGGGGGGCTGGCCTGTGCTCTTCTTCCCTTCTCCATATCTGTTTGGCCTCGGGGATCCATCACACAATTAAGATTCCGTTCGCTTTTCAGAGCAAAACCGCCTCGACACATGCAGGCCACCAGCTTCTTTCACATGGTACACCTGGAACGCAGAGGCAGGACACGTAAAAAAATAAATAAATAAATGTAAAAATGTGGCTTATTATTCACAAGCCTTTTGTCCTTGTGGATAATAATCCTTTCATTTCATTACCAACGTGGTATCTAACTGCAGACTGACTCAACCTTCATCCACTTAGCTAATTACAAACCCGGCTGTCATCGCCGAAAACGCCGAGTGGCATGTAAATTCACTTTTTTATATAATGAATGAATTAGCGGGACTCTAATGACACGGACTGTGAATATCTCCTCAAGCTGACCTTTAGTAGTTCAGTAATTAACTGACATTAGGTCACACTTTTCAAAGATGGGAACAAAAAGGAAGAAAAACTCTGAGAACCATCATCTTAAATTTTTTTAGAAGTCCTTCTCCTTGGCCTTTACACGTTACTCACAATTGGAGGAAATTTTTGGACTGAATATATCAACTACGAGCCTAACAGAAGTTATTGGAAAACATATATGAAAAAAAGCCTCTGGCTGCCTTCCAAGAAGTGAACCAAGGTGTGTGAATATAATATCCCTTTTATTATATTTGAATAGATGGGAGTCGGTTTGGCAGGTTTGTAACTGTTGTAAGAGCTGCATAATTTCCTCTCAGCAGGAGAGATGTCCGACCTTGATGTTTCAGAGAGCAGTGATCAGTGTGAATCTATGTTTCACCTGTGCTTAAGAGTAGTTGGGATGATTTAAGTTCAAAAGTTGCAAAAGTAGTAATTTAGAAACATTCATTCAAGACAAAAAAAAAAAAAGAAGTTTATTTCTGTTTATTTTTAATGTGATATTGGTTTATGAAGACTGGGCAGGTTCTGCTGATACAGTCATTTGTTTTTAAGCCTGCTGGGTTTATTTTCAGCAATTAAAGTCGTGTAGCTCCGCTCTCCCTGCCGTTTAATTTACAGCTCAGGAATGTTGCTGCTGATTGAGTTTAGATATTACTCGTGTCGATGTTTCTTTTTAGTGAAGAATTTAAAAGTTTTACTCAATGCTGATTTTAAAAAAAATTAATTTAATGAAGGGAGATGTTCATCTTCAGTCAGTCTGGTTTTGGTAAATGATTTTTATTTTGCACTAATTGTGCTGTGGCCTTGACAGACTAGTGAAGTGGTTTTGATGGGTTCATTTGGTGAATTTATGTGAATAAAATAACATTAATACTACCAACCAGATCACCCCTTTCTAAAACAAATCTGAAAAGATAAAGATGAACAAATATATTTTGTTCTGCTTCTTTTTTCCAGGTATATTCCATTCTTCATCATTGTGCTGATCTACTTCAGTGCCTGCTTCTCGGACTCTGAAGATCAGGAGAAAATGCCTCTCTCTGGTTGGCTGTTACTGGGACCCAGCTCTCTCTACTATTGGTCAGTCTTTTTTTAATCATTTTAAATGTATAGACTTAATCTACAATATTGCATGAATTAAAAACAAATTGTTTTTACATTGATTCATTAGCCACATGATCTATAAGTGCGCGGGAAACTAAATGTGTGTCATCAGTTCAACTTAAAATGAGATCAGATTGATTCATCACATGCAGACTGACATATTTCAAACTTTTCATTATGTTAATTATGGTTTACAGCTAATGACAAACCATAGGACCAATGAAAAAGTTAAACCGGGAATGTCTGACCTTGTGCTGTACGGTGCATAGTTGCATGTTGTGCTGCATCAACATACTGTGGCATGGAGCAGACCAGTCTGTGGTTCTGCTGAGGTGTTCAGGAATCCCAGGTAGCTTCTCTGTTGCAACCTACGGCTCATCAACATTAAGTCTGCTGTCCTTCATTTTCCCCTTCGACCATTCCCCATAGGTTCTCTCAGGTTAAGGTCAGGCCAGTTTGCTGGCTAGTCAGTCACATTGTCGTTAAAGCAGGTACTACAGCTTAAGCCCGAGTCGGCAGGTATCAAGTCTGGCTTAAAAATAAAATCAGCCTCTCTGTGAGATGACTCAGCAGTAGGAAGCTTGAAATGTTCTAAAGTTTTCTGAAAAATGTCACTACTGACAACAGACTTGACAAAACTCTGTGGCACACATAAGCCCCCCCAAGGCAAAACTGACTTTGGAAACCTCACATTGGACTTCAAGCAACTTGGATTCTGTGCCCCTTCAGTCTTCCTGCAGACTCTGGAGGCTTGATTTCCAAATGAAATATGAATTTTGCTTTGATCTGACAAGTGAACTCTGGACCTCTGAGCAACCAGGCAATCGTTTTTCTCCTTAGACAATAAAATGTTTCTGGTCCAGGGGTGTCATAACACAAGAAATATGACACTAGCAGCCCATTACTTGGATACATTTCTGTCGAGTGGCTCCTAAAGCTGCAGTACGTGACTTTTGAATCTTCCCAAAACTCCTGAATGGGCTTTGCTGGGGCACATATTCTCGCTTTTTTTCCTTCCACACAACTTTCAATGAATATGTCTGGACAGTATCTTTAGCTAAGACTTTTGACTTACTCTCCTACTGATGGGCAATAGCATAACCTTAACGTAAGATTTCTGTATTAATTTTTTGTCTATTGAGGTTATGTAATAGTTTCATTTTTAGAGAGACTGAATTTTAAATTTGTTATTTATGTTTAAGCCATATATATAATGTGTGTGTTAAATCAAAAATATTTCAATAAATGACTTTTTCTATCATACTTTAATGAAATGAGCTGGTACCTCGGTTAGCCTTTTAATTAAATGAAGTTTATCTTGGACCGTCTCATTAAAGAACCTGCAAGAAAGACCCCACTTAAACACACTTCAGACATACTTGAAAGAGCATACTTCCCCAGGAAGACGCACACTGACTCACAAAGGGAAATGCTGCTGCTGTTGTTGTTGGAAATGATGCCTTGTGTGTGCTTGATGCCAATGAAAATCATCTTGAAGCAAAAAGAAGACAATTATAGCAGATTTCATCACAACGGGGCAAAATGTTGCATAAGGACATTTAAAATGTTGCATAAAAAGCACCAACATTACCGGCATCTCACTATTTCTCTTCATCACAGAGTCCAGTTATAACATCTGTTTTTTTTTTCACTCCGTTGTGAAAAGAAGCCAAATAACAAACGGCACTAATAAAATTAGAAATGGCTCGACTGTTTCAATTTTTTTAAGGCCTCCTACTGCAGTGACATGCATAGCAAAACAGTGCAAACACCAACACAGAATATCAAAGAATTACGGCTGCAAACAAGCACATATATGCATGTGAATATTTACTCACCGTAAAGCCATTTGATGTTTTCGGGATGATTCGGGACAGTCGTGTGAAGCAGAAACGGGCTAACAGCCCCTTGGCTTTTTCATCTGGTGCTCCTCGCTCTCTATAACGTACTTCATCTCTTGCCAAGAGTCATGACTGCATGTCGTGACGTTGCGACAGAGAAACATACATCTGCCAAAGTCGCCGTGACAAACATGTTTATAGTTCCTGTCACAGTGGCTCACGTCGGGTCCACATAATGATGACACTCGGCGATGCTGCTGCCAAACTGGACTCGGTGAATGTGACTTTTCAGGATAGACAAGCGGCGTGTTGGTGGAGACCAACAAGCTGACAAAACGATGGTGGGGCTCTGCAGCTTAGATAGAACAATGTAGCTGGTGCACTTTGCTGATGCGAGTAAAAAGATTTCTTATCGTTTTGGAGGACTATCAGAACAACAACTTTTTATCAGGAAACTTTCAAACTATATTAATTAAAAACAGCCAACATGCCCAGCCAGGTCTTGCTGTCGAAGCCAGTTCATCCTCAAAATAGATTGCAAGATATTAAAGGAGTGTCCAAAAACACTGCAGAGGTTTAAGTTTTGTAGGAGGTGTGCAAGGATGAGACCTTTGCTGTCGATGGGAAAACACGCAGGCAAGACTAAAGTTTGCCAGGGAGGAGTGAGATGAAGGCCAGGACTACTGGAACAGCACTGACTTTACCATAAATTATGCTTTGCATAGTAATTCTCCTTTTTATGCAAAGAAAGACTCCTCTGGAGTAGGGGATAACATGCTTGTCTATTATGAGTAATGAAAGAGATGATTTTATCTTTCTCCTTCTCGATTTGCACTTTGCTTCTGGTCTAACAAATGAAAAATAAGAAAATAAAAATGAGATTAAGTAATTAATACAAAAATGAAGTTGTAATGATTTGAAAATAGTCATATAGTACAATACAGTAATATTATGACTTTATTCTCATACAACTTTATTGTTGTATTATGTACTCATTTTTATTTTCTTATTTTTCATTTTAAACTTTTATTCTGGTAATTTTTTTTTTCTTTTCTTAGTTTGGTCCTAATACTCTGTGATACTCATCAGCTACTCTCAGTTGTTAAAAAACAAAAAAACTAAACGATACCTCAACTGTTTTCCTCAGCTAGGAAAAAACATTTTAGCATTTTTTAAGTTTTTGGGGTAAAATCATTTATTTTTTTTTACTTTTTTTTTGTTCGTTTGGTGTCAAAAATCTTTTCCACAGTGATGCTATTTGCTTAGGAAGTCCTTATAAATGATATCTTATTGCCATGCAGCTACAGGTTGCTTCATTACCACCATCCAAGCTATAACCACATCTTTGATTAATCTTTAATGAAAATCCTGTTGTGTTAATTTTTTTTAAACCTTTGTTTAATTTTGGTAAACGTAATCTAAAGCACATGTTTGCGATAAACACAAAGCAGAAAATATTGTCTGTTTTTCTAATAATCCGCAGCCTTCCAGTGGATCCAATTTAAACTCCCTTTTTTCTTGAGTGCATGTTCACCAAATCTGTTTTGGTTTAATGACGACTGTACCTGTAATTATTAGCTGTTGCAAATTATATTTAACTTATTAAATGTAGCCATTTGATAGCCTGAAACAAAAATAACTCCTGCTGTTTTTCTCTTTTTCGTCCCAAAGGTACTTGGCCACCGAGGGTCAGATAACTGGACTGTTCCTCCTTGCTTTCCTCGCCATGTTCACAGTGAGGATTTTCCAGAAGTGTAAAGGCCTCGCCCCAGACAGCAACAGCTCCTTTCTCTTTTATAGCTTCAGCGTTACTCTGCTGCTCGTGTTCCTGTGGGTGGCCTATTTGTGGGACGACCCGGTGCTACGCAACAAATACCCCGGACTGTTTTATGTTCCAGAGCCCTGGTCCTACTACACCTTACACATAAGGGAGAGCCACTGAATCGAACGTTCAAAGTCTAAATATAAGAGCCATCGGTGTTTTTATGATGTGACCGATTATTTCTGAAGCGCAGGTGAAACCTATAACCCAGACAGTATTCAGGCAAATCCCCAAAAACCTGCTGAGCACCGGCTTTTTTGTGGTATTTTTAGGATACGAGAAAAACACTTGTGTGGAGAAAATGTTCTTTTTTTTTTTTTTTTTTAAAGATTTTTGCATTTTTAAATGTTTTGAGGATTGTTGTCTATTAAAGTTAAAGAGTATTTACCCACTAAAGAAAAAGGAGTATGTTCCCGTTCCTCGTTAATCTGTGTTGCTCATTATCCCAGTTGGTCTCATCCGGACCTGAAGCCTACCGTATGTTTTAATGTGCTACTGACATTTTTTGATGATGCATACCATCATGAGAACAATACGTCGACTCATATTTTCAAGCAAATGTATTCAGATGCTAAATCTTGCACATGTTGAAATGTTGCAGAAAAACAGTCGCATTAACCAGAGTGTGAGACAAACAAAGTCTCACCTCAAAGGATCCTATTATTCTCTTACTAAACCAGTCGATATAAATCTTTCAGCGTCTCAGAGGAAACACGGTTGCTTCTCTGTGGCTTACAAATGTGGAAACAAAAGTGATTCCTGACACATTTAAGGAAAATAATATGCATGCTTTGTATTGTTTTTGCTGCAAAACCTAAAAATAAGAGTCAAAAGAGACTCTTTCCTCCACACCATCTGTTTTAGGTCAAACATTTACAATGCGTTAACACAGAGGGGAGTCGCCGTGCTTGGCGTTTGACTGGGAAGCTGCGTATGTTAACGTGGCGCTCTCATATCCTCCACTGCTCTGTTTTCACTCGATGCACCAGATGTCGGCGGAAGGGATTTGGTAACATTCAGCATCTGGATGTTTCTCAGAGATGATGCACTGCAGAATGCGACATATCTT
>NW_006799968.1:117771-154463 GCF_000485575.1 Poecilia formosa | reverse complement strand
CGATAAACACAAAGCAGAAAATATTGTCTGTTTTTCTAATAATCCGCAGCCTTCCAGTGGATCCAATTTAAACTCCCTTTTTTCTTGAGTGCATGTTCACCAAATCTGTTTTGGTTTAATGACGACTGTACCTGTAATTATTAGCTGTTGCAAATTATATTTAACTTATTAAATGTAGCCATTTGATAGCCTGAAACAAAAATAACTCCTGCTGTTTTTCTCTTTTTCGTCCCAAAGGTACTTGGCCACCGAGGGTCAGATAACTGGACTGTTCCTCCTTGCTTTCCTCGCCATGTTCACAGTGAGGATTTTCCAGAAGTGTAAAGGCCTCGCCCCAGACAGCAACAGCTCCTTTCTTTTTTATAGCTTCAGTGTTACTCTGCTGCTCGTGTCCCTGTGGGTGGCCTATTTGTGGGACGACCCGGTGCTACGCAACAAATACCCCGGACTGTTTTATGTTCCAGAGCCCTGGTCCTACTACACCTTACACATAAGGGAGAGCCACTGAATCGAACGTTCAAAGTCTAAATATAAGAGCCATCGGTGTTTTTATGATGTGACCGATTATTTCTGAAGCACAGGTGAAACCTATAACCCAGACAGTATTCAGGCAAATCCCCAAAAACCTGCTGAGCACCGGCTTTTTTGTGGTATTTTTAGGATACGAGAAAAACACTTGTGTGGAGAAAATGTTCTTTTTTTTTTTTTTTTTTAAAGATTTTTGCATTTTTAAATGTTTTGAGGATTGTTGTCTATTAAAGTTAAAGAGTATTTACCCACTAAAGAAAAAGGAGTATGTTCCCGTTCCTCGTTAATCTGTGTTGCTCATTATCCCAGTTGGTCTCATCCGGACCTGAAGCCTACCGTATGTTTTAATGTGCTACTGACATTTTTTGATGATGCATACCATCATGAGAACAATACATCGACTCATATTTTCAAGCAAATGTATTCAGATGCTAAATCTTGCACATGTTGAAATGTTGCAGAAAAACAGTCGCATTAACCAGAGTGTGAGACAAACAAAGTCTCACCTCAAAGGATCCTATTATTCTCTTACTAAACCAGTCGATATAAATCTTTCAGCGTCTCAGAGGAAACACGGTTGCTTCTCTGTGGCTTACAAATGTGGAAACAAAAGTGATTCCTGACACATTTAAGGAAAATAATATGCATGCTTTGTATTGTTTTTGCTGCAAAACCTAAAAATAAGAGTCAAAAGAGACTCTTTCCTCCACACCATCTGTTTTAGGTCAAACATTTACAATGCGTTAACACAGAGGGGAGTCGCCGTGCTTGGCGTTTGACTGGGAAGCTGCGTATGTTAACGTGGCGCTCTCATATCCTCCACTGCTCTGTTTGCACTCGATGCACCAGATGTCGGCGGAAGGGATTTAGTAACATTCAGCATCTGGATGTTTCTCAGAGATGATGCACTGCAGAATGCGACATATCTTAGTATTCTTGAAATGAGACAGACCTAACTTGAAAGTAACTTTTCAGCAAGATATAGAAGCATTTTTAAAAGTCAATAAGTCCTTAATATTGATGGAAAAAGTACTTGTTCCATCGGCAGATATTTTCACTTAAAACGTGGGAAAAATGTCTTGTAAGTGAAATAATCTGCCAATGGAGCAAGTTCTTTTTCCATCAATATTAAACACTTAGTGACTTTAAAAAAAGCTTCTATGTCTTTCTGAAAAGATACTGGTAAGTTGGTTTTGTCTTATTTCAGGAATACTAAGATATTTGCCCTAAAAAATATTTGGTGAGACATTGTTTTTTGCAGCAAGCTAATATTATAGCTAAACAACAATAAAAGAAAATGAGGCATTTTTTTTTTTTTTTTTTGCTTTTGGCTTTAAACAAAGCCCCCTTTCCCCTTCATTTTGCAATTTTGGCATATTTCAAGCTTCGGCTAGGAGACGGGAAGTGTTTCTCATCAGTGCATTCTGTCACTAATCCCACTCTGTTGGCCTAGTTTCTCTCCATTCCACCTGCTGCACGGCTGCAGGGGTTTGGAGCCTATAGCAAGCAGCAGGGTGCACAAACCGCTGGGATAATAGTTGGAGACAAACAAGCCTTCAGCTTCTCATCTGGGGCTATGAGTAATTTACCTTGATTTGATTTGAATGGGCCTTAAGCATATAAGCCTTTGTTTTCCCCACATAGTCATCCTTTCATGTTGAAGTATTTGGTGATTCTGTGCTACTGCTGACTTTTTCTTTATGTGGGAGTGGTAAGGAAGGGACCAGTGCGGCATGTTGGATCTGGTATCAGCGTTTCCACAGCAACGCGTATTAAATTGCACTACAGTCCATTGCAGCTGGACTTTAGACAGGTGGAGGCACAGGTGACGCTGGTAACAGAGCACACTCTTCTTCCAGGAAGGAAGCGCAGCAGCTTTAGAAATGGTAAGAGAAAGAAAGAATCTCCCTAAAGGCTTCTTGTATATTTTAACATGAATCAGTCTCGTTTACATGACAACTAACACGAAGCTCTTGTTGCTCTGCAGGCTAAATTCTTCACACCAGCTCAAATTAGCGGTAAGAGCTGTTTGTGTTTTGTTTTCCTTCGCACTTCCTTATACAATCATTTAACCGTTTCTTGATACTTAAGGATCAAATTAAAAAAATCAGCTAAACATCTTTACTCAAATCGGTCTCGACCAGCTTCTTTGCTTTATTTAGGAACACGTAGTAACATTTGTACCGTTTTCTCTTTGCAGAGTTCAAAGAATGCTTCGCCTTGTACGACAAAAAGCAGAAGAGTAAAATCGAGTCAAAAGACCTGATAACAGTTATGCGCTGCCTGGGAACAAGCCCCACGCCTGGTGAAATAGAAAGGCATCTTCTTGTCCACAAAATCGGTACGTACACTGAGAATAAAGATTGAAATGTAATGTTTAACTGTTAACCCTTCAGGTTCTCCACTCAGGACAGTCGCTTTGGTTGGACGTGAAAAACTAACCTTCTCTTAAACGTGATTCGATCGTTCTTATTCACTTTTTGCTTCCTATTACTCACACTTTCTCAGAATATACAAATGTTGTCGTTATCGGTTCTCCAGGGTTTCATTAGTTGTTTTTTTCCATGTAATTTTAAGTCCTGAAACAGACTATTTCAGTAAGTTACTGAAATTAGGCCTTAAGGCTTCCAGCAGCCGGAGCCTAAAGATTTTGCTGAATCTGTGAAAAATAACAGATACCCCAATTTGACAATCAGAAAACAGGATTTTATAACCAACAATGAGAGACAAGCTGGAAGCTTGACATTTCTCAGGCTCTGCTTTGATTCTTTCTTTTTTTCTTTTTTTTTTTATCCGTAACTATATAGCTTTCAGGTAATGTGCTTCTCTTTCAGAAGGTGCTTTTAAGGCGGAGCCTTCGGAGTGTCTTGGTTCATTTTTCTCATTCTATTGACACATTTAAAAAGACCTGTGCAAATCCTGAGATATTGATCAAAACCACATGAAACAGATGCAAGAACGTTTGGCTCCTAGGAGCTACAGGGGGTTTAAAAATATGCCGAAATAAGAAGAATGTACAGACACACACACGCACGTCGCTTTGTAACACTCATGTTTTGACTGCATGTGGTGAATGAACATAATGTCTGTTTAGGAAAGACAGGCGAGGTAGACTTCTCTACCTTCCTGATCATGATGCACAGGCAGATGCAGCAGGAAGACCCAAAGAATGAAATCCTGGAGGCCTTTAGGATGACGGACAAGCAGAAGAAAGGACAGATCCAGGCAGCCGAGCTGCGGGCCAAGCTTGACCACCTTAGGAGAGAAACTCACAAACAAAGAAGGTAAATTGTTCTAGCAAACTGACTCATGTTGAGTTAATTTGACCAAAATCCTTTGATTGGCAACAATAACATGCTGATTTCACATGTCACTGTAGTACTCTAGCTGCGTGTTGCAATAAAACTGACTACGTTTAAGGTAATTTAACAATATTGTTTTAAGTGGTTGGTATTTTTTGGACATTTTGTTCAGCTAAGAGTGAAAAGCGCAGATCTTTTTAAAACTGTTGTATCCTGCCAGAGATGCCAGAGTCAAAGGACTGATAAAATGGTGTGTGCTCTTACATTTTCTTACATGACTTTAGATAAGACAAAAAAAATATCAGTAGTAAAAGTATTAACTTTTGTCCAGACTCCTGCTCTTATCTAAATTGACAATTCACCAAATTTCTGGATACATTTATTGTATCTTCATCATGTTTTGTAATGATATATAAAAATAAAAGCAATCAGAATCAGTTTGCCTTTTGACTTCAGCTCTGTGACTCCCTGACAACTCACAAGCTGTTCGCCTCCATTAAAGTATGGAAATGTTCTTTCCCCATCTGCCCAAACAACCTCAGTGTCTAAAAAAGGAGTTTTTTCTATCAACAAATTATTATTTTTTTTAACTGCAGTTCCATCACAATTTGAGGGGCTGCGCTCATCATGCCATCTTGGCGTTTCCTGATGGATACGCCATCTGTACAGAAGGCACCAACAAAAGTACTTTTATCATATTATAACAGCAAGAAAAATAACTAAAACTGAAAATGCTGATTTTACACGTTGGTTCTTGTCGATCATGTTGAATCTTGACTCGGTGCTGCAACGCAGGTCGCGTCTGCAGGAGGTTAGAAAAAGAACAGTTTATTGTAGCAGTTATATTGAGAAATGTTCAACACCCATATATTTCTGCAGACCCTCAGAGGGTACGAGAAATCGGTGGTGCTTAAATAAAAAAAGCACGTTTTGTACATTTTTTGTTTTTTCTATATTGTCTTTAACACTAAGAAGTTTTTGGTGTGAACTTTTACACCTGAATTTCCCCACATTTGACGAAATACAAAGACATTTATTTATTGTCCTTTATTGTCCTTTGCAGGAGAGTAAAGGATGTTTTTATTCCGTTCTACCTTAGTTGGTATGGACATGGATGTGTTTATTGTCATTGCTAAAAAAAATTAACGACAATTTCATTTTTTTTTAAATGAAAAGGTTTCAATTCAAACCTTTTCATCAGTTCATTTCGTTGGAAGACCGGTCCTTCCTTACATTTTATTAGGAGCCTTTCTCAAGTCTTTCTTATTTCCTTCTTTAAACATCTGCAGGCTCTGATTCCATGCATCTTCTTCTTTATTACAGAGCATCGGTGCGTTGAGGGAAATTGAAAGTTCCACTAAATAAATTCCTAATCGGATTCACCCAGTTTAAATATTCCTGGGATCTTGTAAAATGTGCCTATGTGTTCCTTTGCTGACTATTAGACAAGATAATGTTGAGCAATTTTCACACAACATAAAACAGCTTAGAGTTGCGCTCATTAAAGCCAAACCCGTCCTTTGAGCAGCTCTCCAGATCACATTAAAAGGACATTTGCAGGATGCCACTTTGTCAGCTTTCATTACCACAAATCCAGCTGGTTAAAAGCAAAAAGGTTCTTTATTTTTGTTACTTTGCCTTTAGTACTAATTAAAGAAGTCAGTTCAGTTTGTTTCCATAACAGTTATTAAAAAAAAAAAAAACAACTATTCATACCCTAAGTAACATTATTCTTGTACTTAAAATAAAAATGTGTAATGCATTCCCCAAACTGCCAAGCCGTTATTTAAATATTTCCCTAAATCTTTTTTACAGACACAGTAGAATATTTCTTGTGTCGTTTCTGATGGCAACAACTATGAATCCCAAGCTGCGAGGTTTGATGGGACGACACACACAGAGGGGATGGTAACGTCTGGGTAAATCTCCAGAGGTGTTTGGAGCCTTTCAAAGCCCTCTTATTCAAACAGTTGCAGGCTTCATGTAACTCTAAGCACTGTCACTGGGTGGGTGTCACTGGGTGGGTGCCATGCACATTAAGCAGCTCATAGTTAAAAAGCCTGACTCAGTCTCAGCGGGAAAACAACCATCAAGTTAGTGGATCTCTGAACTGCTGAATATTAATGCCCCCTACACTAAAAGAGCAGACAACAGAGCTTTGGACTTTGACAAAAAAAAAAAAAAAAAAAGAAATGACAGAGACGGAACCGGGTTCCTGTACTGCTATAATGCAGCTATTTAAGGATTCTGGACATATTTGCAGAGGTTGCAAGGCTTTATAAAAAGCCAGATTAGAAAGACTTGTGTCTTTTTTTTTTTCTTTTTTTTTTTGCGTCTGTGTGTGTGTGGCATGCTTAATCACTCCTTGGTCTCTTTTGATCATCCTGGTGCAGATTATCTCCTGGAACATTATACATGCAAAAATAACATTCATTCATCTTGTGTAATATTCAGATTAAACACTTTACACAAATTACCTAAAATTGTACAATTTAATCCCAGTTTCTAAGGGACAGAGCACAGTGAGCTACTAGTCAGATTCATGTCTGGCACACAGCAGTAAATCTAATACTTATCCTGCTGCTTTATTCAAAAAATTTGGGCACAGAGCACGTAAAAGGCAGTGGGTTCATTTTTGTTAAAAAAAAAAAAAAAACATCATGAGAATTGCTACATTGCTGCGTCCCTATTAGTTAATTTCTGCAAAAGCAATTATTTTATGAGACTTGAAGTCTATACGAGCAGAACTAGAGAAATAATTGAGAATTTTAGAAAATACATTCCTATTTTTTTTTTCTGTCTGTTTTAACATGGATTCAAACTTCAACTTTGCTGGTAACACAACGAACCGTAAAATACAAACAAACAAAAACCTAAAAAGCCTTAAATGACTGAAATACTTGGCGTAGCTTTGAAAGCCTTCTTGGTCTAAAATCATATTTAAATCTGTTGTTTCTTTTCTCTTTTCTTCCTTCAGTGGACGACCTCTTCAAAGAAGCAAACGTCAAGTCAAACGGTGTCATTAACTATGAAGCGTTTACTCAAATGGTGACACTGCCACCAGTCGATTATTGATGATTTCAGGTAAACAAAAAAAGTCAATCATCAAATGAAAGTGGTTTAAATTGAACTGGAGACACAACAATCTTGATTTTTTTTCAACTTTGTGGAAATCCTAACTCTTCAGTGCTTCAGACGGAGGCCCTTGATCAAATCAAAAGATATTATTTACCTTAACACTTGAGTACTTTCTTCATGAATCAGCACTGCATGCTGTAGAATACTTCATAATATTATTGTGCTAATCTAAATTGACATGCTTACATTTTGTTTTGAAATCTGTATTCTAACAAACTATCTTTTAATGTTCCTCTGGGGTTGGACATTTGTAAACTTACCATTAAATTTATAATTTGAAAATAACAAAATTTTTCTTGATATGCTTTCAACACATTTGTGTTCATGACTTGTATTTATTTAGCTAAACTCAGTCTGTGTAGAAAAAAATATGTAATAAAACAATATTAATACATCAAGACTCATTTGTAGATTCACTCAACAGTATAGATTTGGAGAAAAAAATGATCTGCTTTTATTTTAAAATTGATCAAAATCAGAGTTTGATATTTGGAGTTACATCAAACTACTCTTGTATGTGTTGATCTTCTTGTTACTTGTATTTAGTGCCAGTGTTCACTAATAAATGCACTTTTTGGTGGTATTAATGTTTTTCTTCATAAATAGATTTCTAATGCACCTATGTGAAATAAATACAAATGAAAATAGGAATAGTTTCCACTCATCTTTTCTTTGATTACATGAAGTCCCCCACTGGCATAAGCCAAACATCAGACGATGTTCCCACCTCTGCACTTTCCTGTTAGTGATTTTCTTCTGGTGGTGAGCCGTCCACTTTTCTCACTCTTGGTCCAAGTAGACCAAAATGTTGTCCACTTTGAACTGCCTTGTTGCTGAAAATGTGCTATATAAGTAAAATTACCTTGCGTTGTCCGCTTGTTCTCCTGGAACCTCAAAAGCTTTGGCAAGATTTCTCCTCATCGGTGGAGTTCTGGGTTGTTTGTAGGGAGTTCACATCAGCTGAGGACACAACTCTCAGTTTTATTGAGAGAGATCTTCATAAATCTCCCTGCAGGTGGTTCTTTGAATTCTTCTGATTGTTGTTTTGACTCCAGTCATGACCAGCTTATGGCATCGTGTCTGCTTCAAATACCATTAGAAAGTTGCACAAAAATGTTGAGAGAGCACTTTGAAGTTATCCACTATGGGAAATGGTGAGCCATTATCTATATAGCTTCCACATTAAAACCCAGCAGTTTTTAGTAGGTGATGTCATTTAAGAGCCTCTATAATCCTCTTTAATATCTCACAAACTGCAGAGAAAACAAATAATGAACAGAAAAATATTTTACAGCATCAGCAGAAACGTCGCCTTTCCCCTGTGTCACAAGATAAACTGCAAACACCAGCTTGCCTTAGTGCTGCTTAGAGGCTTCATAAGAGAAGATTATTACCCTAACCCTATCGCTTTAGAGGTTTGTTAATGTTAAAACTCTCTTTTACCTTAGTATAAAAACAATCTATAGGAAAGAATCATTCAGCACCTCTTAATTAGGAGATTGTTTTAGCTTTGGAGTCAGCTTTTTCCATATTGTTAACACTTTTGTAAATAAAAGCTAAGCTTCTTGTCCTTTTCTTTTTAAATCAGCTTTGTTGCACAGTATGAAAGACGTTGAAAATAAGCCCTTAGGTTTACCACACACACGCATGTTTTGTTGCTAGTCAGCAGACAGAAAAGTGAAGTGTGGATCGATGCTGAGATACGTTGCTATTTATCAATAATCAGGTTTTCAAAATGTGTCTGAAATTATGCCTGAAGAATTAATTCTCCACCATGTGAAAAATGTTTCCATATATCAACTAATGAAGCAAAGGGGACCAAGTGAATTCTTGTTAAAACTTATTCAATCAATCAGATTACTTGCACATAATCAAGTGTACTTAATACACTTGACTTAATTGGTTGAAGATGATGGCGAGGTGGACGATGGGGTGGAACAGGTGTCACAGAAAAAAGTTCATACAAATCAAAAGCAACTATATTAATAAGAACCAAAATGAGGGGAACAAACAAAGCCCGGAGTAAAATTTTACTATTTGCAACTCGGCTTTGTGAATTAAATGCAGAGGATGCACTAATTAATGAACCAGCTCTTAAAATATATTTCACCCCAAAACATAGAAAACACCACAACACCAGGAGTCAGATGAGAGGGAGACGATAAACGGGAGGATGGATGATCTCCCGTTTATTTCATAACAAGTTAATAACGTGAAACGCAACTTAAACATGATTAAAACAATAGACTGACACTAATTCTGCCCTGCTGAATTTGAAATGAACTAAACTGATTAAAGGATAAATGTTTATCAAACATTTCACTGCTGCCTGAAGTTTAAAGGGACTCATTGGTAACTTGAGAGAGATTTGGTAAAGAAAACAAAGGAACATTAAAACAAAGTGAGTCGCAGCACCAAGGATGGAACAGGAAAAGGTTTTGACCTTCTGAGGGTCACGATGAGGCGGCGTCGCCTTGTCCAAGGCATTCTTGGGGAACGTGTAATTCCAAGTCACTTTTTGCATAATTTGGAAAAAAAAATCTAGGTCAAAGTTTATTCCTTTGGCACTAACCGGTACTGGACGCACTAACAGAAACTTCTGCATCTTTCTGAACCCAACTCTCCTGAAGTTTCAGGAGGAGGCTTTCTCTCTGCCAATGAGAAAAAAGGAGGCAAAGAGGAGATTCTCTCTTGAAGATAACATGTTTGCATTTTTTCCCCCTTTGCTTTAAAAAAAAAAAAATAGCATTAAAATATTTATTGAACTCTTATGCAGGGTGTAAATACGCTCCATGGGTTTGAGTACAGTTGACTGATAAGAGCACGTAGAGGGTAAAATCACATTTTCTCCATAATTCGTATTCTCCACGGCACCGCTTCACCTGAGGCGTCAGAAATGGAAAAAAAAAAAAAAAACAACTCGCAACACAGGACGGTTTTATAAAAGGAGACGTTTCGTTTGTTTATTTTACAAGGCCTGTTGAACATGAAAAAAGGAGCACTGCTTTCACTGAAAATGATTTTCCTTTCAGAGGAAACGTTCATCCGTTTAGAGAAACCATCAGCCACGTGAAGGCGGAGGTACAGAGATGTCCTTCGGACGTTGTTTGAACTTTCTGTGTTAAAGACGAAGAAGTGCAGAAACATTCGAAGGTACCGCTGCAGCTTCGACGGGATCAAACAAACACTTTTAAAGCGGAAACCACAGCGTGTACATATATGGAGTAATACACACGTTTACCCATTAACTGCTCTTACATAACATGATAAAATGTAGTGTCTTTTTGTTTGTTTTTTTGTTGAGACGTTTGACAATCATTTAAAAACAAGCAGTACTCTAGCACACTGCATTTACTTCAAACTGAGAGCTTAACCAGGATTAGAAACACCAAATGGTTCACTACTCAAGTTGAGACGGCACTGGGCCCGCCAATACCTGAAACTGGCACCAGAACAAGTGGAGCCTGTGCAGCTCCTAGCACCAAATATACCTGTAGCTTCGATTTTCTTAAACATTTACTCTGACAGTAAAAAAAAAACACAAACCTGTGTGGTAAAACCAAAGGGAAACAACTATAACCTCTTAGACTATTTCATGTAGCCTTTTTTTTTTTTACAAGCTGCTGCAGACATTTAACAAGCTGAAGCGTTGATAAAGCCCACCTCTAGTCTGAGACTGCTCTGTTACATCTTTACAACCAACTGCTGTTCAACCAAACTGAGAAAAACATAACAGAGACAGCAGTGTCAGGAACACGCAGCATGAAAAGGGCTCTGAAAAAAACCAGAGCGTGATATAAAAATAAAGAATTGGGGCGTTTTGAACGTGGGCATTAGCTTCTGCTTCAAAGGCTGCATATATATATATATATATATAAAAAAAACAAACACTGGACAAAACCACTGAGCTTCAGAGATGAAGCCAGAGCAGATGTTCCTTTGAGTGTGAGCTACCTGATTACCTCCGAGTGCCGGCTCCAGCGTTTCTCTGGCTTCTTTAGAGGTTATCTGCACCGACGCTGGGAGCTTTGGACTAGAGCTGGAGCTAAAGCAGATTTTTTCCCCCTAAGGCTGCTGTTGGAAAACAGGAACTTTAAAGCTAAATCAGTTCATCACTCTGAGCATCTTTTCAAGACGAGTTACTCTCTTACTTTGTGGCATTCTGAGTTTCTGCAGATGGTAGCACAGGCAGACGCTTTATTCACACAAACTCACACGTCTTACCAATGCAAACGAATGTTCGTATCTCATCAAAAATGTCTGCTTTTTCTTGAAAAATTAAATGTTTGTGAAAGCTCTTAAATGCTGCTATAACATGAGTTACAAAGAGTCTTTGAAACACCAGTGCTGCAAAACAGTCCTGAATTCAGCGAAGAACCGCGACCATGCAGCTGTAAGTGGTGAGCAGACCAAGTTTCACAATGAGGCCTGGGATCATAAAACAAAACAAAAAAAGATTGGAAACGATGAGCTCATAATGTAACCTCTCATGTTCCAGCTTTGTGCCATTATTGTTCTGTCCTAATTTATGCAGATTACTGAGCCGACTGTGCCAACTGACGGCACAAAGTGCATATCAAAAACGGATGTATAAACTCTGCTTCTCTTAACCACGTTATATATTCTGCTGTCATGGTGTTGATGGTGGGATTGCTACACCTCCTACAGATTCCTGCTCATTAACAGAAAATAAAACATGCACTTGATCTTAGTTTTTTAGATTTCAGCACTGGACACATTTTGATTGGTTACTCGGTGCCAAAATGCAGTCGTTTGGTGGCGTTTGTAATTTTTTTTTTCTAGATTTTTTGACCGCATTGAATCTGCGTGCTGCTGGTACTTCTGAAATAAATCTCTGACAAAAATGTGTGTAATAAAATCTTGTAAATTATAAGCAGATAGTTTGGAGCTGGTTTCACTTTCCTGCTAAGATCAATGGTACCCTTAAGAAAAAAAATCAAAATGGTGACCAGATGAAGAGCTCTTCAGGATGATGGCTCAGAGGTGTGCTCTTAAAGGTCTGAAAATGTTTATATTTGCTTTTTGAAAAGATTCAAACACAGTATGCCAATATAAATCCTGAAGACCAGTGTGTCTGTCAGAGTTGATCCAACTTGAAAACTGCCTGAATTGATCCTGAGCCTTGAGCCAACCACAGGAGTTAAAAATTCATTTAGATCAAAAAGGAGAATTTACTTTTAAGGCAGCTCTGATAATGAATAGACAAAAACAACAGCATACAAATAGTGATCCAGCTGAACTCTTAGTTGAATGCTCCTGAGATACTAAATAAACGAGGACTGAGGTCGCTTTCAGCTTCTGTTCAGTATGACTTTAGCCAACAGGCGGAGAATAAAGGTCTGAAAAACTTCCACTGCAGCTTCACTTATCAGCCCCAACGGCTATATTTGTCCTTTGAATGCAGCCAGGAAATTATATTTTCAATGGTCCTCGCTGATGCTTTGGTGGAGGTTCTGTTAATTAACAAGCCACATAAAACTCAATGTGTCAGGGCAAACTGCTCAGCCTCTGTTGAAGCTTTCCAAAGGCGTCAGATTTTCACATGAAGCCGTTTGGAGGTTCTGTCATGTTCTGGTGACGCCGGGTCGTTCGAAGGCAGAAACGTAAAGATAAAATGAGTTACAGCCATTTTACTGAGAGCTTAAAATGTTTGGTTCTGAATGAGAGCAAACATGGAAATACAAGTGTCTTTAACTGTGGTAAAAAAATAAAAAAAAACCTCTTCATTAGTGGATATCAACTGGTTAATCAACATATGACGACGATAAGCCCAGAATATTTGTTTTTTATCCAGACTATAAACATCTGGTGATTTTTTTCCCACTGTCGGCTCCAAACCAGGTCTGCTGAAGATAAGAAGCACCGACTCGCACCGCCAGCGTTTCTAGCAAACTCTCGCTCAATGATTGAGGAACGTAAGTTGTAAAAGTTGTAAAAGTAAAAAACGTGATTTTAGCCAATAAAACCTATAACCAATGATTCTGACACAACAGCTGTGCTTTGTAGCTACAAACTTACTACAAACTTTTAAAATCGGCTCTAGTTACAACTTTCAATAAAGGAATCTCGGTAGGTTTTGTTCTGTCGGGTGCAGTCGCAATTAAAACCTGGTTTTCTGGACATAAACCTCGTGACCATTTCGCTGTGTTTAACTGTAAAACTGAATTCTAGTCGCTGCTAACCTGAAAAAGCTTGTAGACTTTCTCAAACGCAGCCTTAGAAAGCAGGAAAAATCCCTGGTTTCTGCAAACGGTTCTGGAGGTGGAAGCCTTTTGAGTGTTGAACTTTGACTGTAATTCATTTCATGTCTAGAAAGAATTTGTTGATCTAATTAAAAACTTCAGTCTGACACATGAACACATTGTGAATTCAGGGGTTCACATGTCAAGATAATTACGCCAATTTTTGATCCGACTCGCCAATCTTAAGGATATTCCAAATATTATGATGGTTCTGAAGATAATCCTCTGATTTATCACTGCCTTGTTAATAATCCTCCATCTTGGACTAATAAGGCAATCCAAGATGGAGGATAATTCAAAATACAGAAAACCAAACCTCTGCCACCAGACGTCCATAGAAATTGCCATGGATGTCTGTCATGTTTTTATGAACATGTCCACAAAACACCGTTAATTATTCCTTGTCAGCCATGTTTGTTTACGCTGAACTCTCGAGAGGTTTTGAGAGATTTCATGAGTAAAATTTCCTCATCGTCTTTGCCGTGTGGCTGAAGGCCAGACGCTGTTTAACCAAACCTGATACAGCTGTGATTTTTCAATGTCCTTTGGGGACTCTCAGGTTTTGAAAACTGAGAGTCGTGAATTTTAACTTGTTGCCGTGTGAACCAGGCTTTACACTTAAGCTTAACCTGGCAGGACATGCTTCATGCAGGTAATAACACAGTTTCTCTCAGGTGCCTTGTGTCCGCACTTTAAATCATACAGCAAAACATTTGAAAACGTTTTTCACAAATGGGTAGCAATCTTTGGAAAGCTTCAGAAAGCCCTCAGACTTTTGACCCGACCCATGATGTTGAAAGGCTCCCTTTTTCGAGCAGGTACAGTTTGAGACCCATAATGCAAAAGAAGATTAGTGCATAACAGAAATGCTAAAAGCACAGGACTCAATGAAATGACACATGATCAGCTATGCACCACAGGTTTTGCTTCCCAACACATGTAGCACATATTAAAAGCCACTGAGCTGCATGTTTTAAGACTCTGCTGCAGTCATCAAAATAAAAAACACGCACTACAACAGAAAAGATTAGTGGTTTGTCTAAGTGTGTTAATGCATTGTAACTGGGTCGAACGAAAGCATCTCGTCTTCTGTAAAACACTCCAACCTGCTAAACAGACGTCGTCAAAACGCGGGACGCACAAAGTACAAACAAATATTTCAGCTTTTGGTTTGTTGCAATTCTGTCCTTCGCATCAGCTCCAGGTGAACTCTGTCGTGTGTCAGTGACTTGATTGTTAATCGTTAGCAGAAGTCCCGGTGGTTGGCTCCCTGTAGAGGCCTGTGGTTTATTACCCTGTGGTTGAAGAGACGCCGGGAGAGCGGGACCTTAGTGGAGAGGCACGCCGCTGACGCTGGGGTCCTGACTGCACGTCTTGCAGCAGCTTGCCTGCATGCTTGGCTGGTGGCAGCGGCTGAGCGAGCGCAGAGTGTGACAGATGCGAGATGCCAGACGGTCGCGAAGGCAAACCGCTCCTGTGTGGATGACAGAGAGACGCACACGCTCATGAAAACGTCAGAGGTCACCGAGAGCAGAGGCTGCATGGTTTCTGGGGCAGGTTACCAGCAGAAAAACCGAGCTGGTCAGAGGGATTTTCCAGGATCCTGAGACACACGGGGCTTAGTCCAAAACCCAGAATTAGCTCAATTTTCAAAACGACACCAGCATTATGTTTATCTTATTAAAGTAGCTAAAAAATGCAGAGCTAATTTTCTGCCCAGGTTAGTTTTTTTTGTTTTTTAATGAATGCAAATTAATGTGGCTGTAATGTGAAATAATCTTTGTGCAAATGATCAAACCCTTGCTATAACTCAGCTAAGTCTAAAAGAACAATCCCCCTGACTGAAAGTAACATGAGCCCCACTGAGTCAGCCAGACAGAGTTAGGACAGGAATCTGTGGAGGACACTCAAGATCAGGATGACGACAAGAAGGACATCCAGCATCAAAAACTTAAAAAAAAACAAAAGTAAAAATACCAGTAGAAATATGCAAAACGTTGCTCTGTTAAAGTAGCTCAACTAGTGAGACAATCAACTGATGCATGTTGCTTTTCCCAGATTTTATATCAGCATGTTTTTACTTGATTTCCACGTTTGGATGGATTTGTTGGATTTCATTTGTGCAGATTTTGTGAACTGGATGCCTCTCGTGTGGTTGGACCGAGTTAAATATTGAACACCATTTGGCAACATTTATTTGCTTTGTAACTTTTGGTGGGAAGCCAACTGCTTTGATGGACGAAAGAAAAGGAGAGAGAGAAAAAAAAAAGATCGGATATCTGCCACAGTTGGACGAGAGTGAAATTCAATTATCTTTCATGACTGATCTACTTGTGGGAAAATTAAGCTGCAATATTTGAGAAAGTGAACTCAGAGAGAACCGACTCGCCTTTAATGCTTATATTTGGGAAAGGGCTTGCGGGCTGCTGGGCATTTTGAAACCACCGTTGAAAGACACCCAGAAATACGAGGAAAGCTCTGTGACAATGGGCTTAAAGGTTTCCTGTATTCCTGCAAACCGGTGTGAAGGACCAGGTTTGGGCGCTTGATGCAGCTGAAAGCAACATCAAAAGCAAACGGATGAAAAGTATATTTAACATGTAATTTGGTCATTCAGCTGGAAGTCAGACTGTCTGCACTTCTAGAAGAGAGTTCACATTATGAAACTTTAAACTTTTCAGGTCTGGAATCAGAGGAGTGACGAAACAGATCAGTGTGTGCAAAAGATGAACAAAATGTAAAAAGAAAAATGTGAGAAAAATCAAAGATTACATTCGTCCTTTGTAAGAAAAAAAAACAAAAAAAAAACAAGCACTCAATTTTATGAACATTCCTCTGTGACCTATATTAATATCAATATTTTTTGGCGTGGAAATCCACCCTGACCACCAGCAACATGTCAGAGAGATCCTGCCTCACTTCTTTACTTCACTTTTCATTATCAAACAATAAGCAAAAAGAAAATTAAACTGTTGCTAACAGCTGATGTGTGTTATTTATTTCCTTTTTGTTTTGGGTGACATAAATAGTCCAGAAAGCGACAGTGAAAGTGCAGCACAGTGAAAAGACGATACTGAAGAAGGCATCTCAATGTTTGAAAAACAGTATTTACCCAAAGGAAACTGCACATTAAATACTTCGTTAGTTTTGTAGCCGTGATAAAAACATTTTTACAAAAACAAAAATTTCTCCCTCCAGCTGCAGACAGACTGGACTCGCTTCAATTGAAGTGCTTTATGAAGGTGACCGAAGTCTTGGTCAGATGTAAAAAGCAATTTGGAGGTGTGAAACCTTTTAAAACCTTTTTTTTTTTTGTGCACATGATTCTGATTCTGAAACAAAACATGAAGACAAATTTGCTTCTTAAAAACCCTCCAAGCAGCACGCATAATCTCTATGCAATGACTCAGTCTACATTTCAACAAGGCATTCTGCAGCAAAGCTGTTTCTCAGGAAAGCATGGCATCAGTTTTTAACTTGGAGGTTATTACCGTCTGTCAGTTTGACTCAGACTAATTAAGCTGCTCTCTTTCACAGCTACGTACCTCCAACATGGTAAAACTTAAATCGTAACATTTCTGTGGCAGTGCAGAAGATCTATTAGTATATATATGTTTTTCTCCTTCTGCATTAAATCAATATTGGCACAGTTGGACTTCCACAAGGGGAAATGTCTATTTTTGTCACTGTAATAGATTTCAGACTTTCGCTGTTTTCTGTAAGCATAAATAAAAGCAACAAACACCAGAAACCAAAAACCGCCGAGCCACAAATGACACTTTTTAAGATGTATGAAATGTTCTTCATCTTGTTCATTCAAATCTTCATCCAATTCCCTTTATTGAACGTGATTCATGGGGAAGAAAAAAAAACTGTATTAAAAAAATACAATATTGTTTTTTAAAACAAGACATAAGAAACAAAAATAAGTTAGGAACATCCAGCAAAAGATTCAAAGAAATTCATTGTCTGTTTCCATTCAAAAACTTGAATCATTTTCACTATTTCGGAGCTCAATCTGTCCTTGTAATTAGCGCTTTGTGTTGTAGGAGTAAAGTTTGTTTTACCATCTGATGCTCATCTTCCCTTGAGCACAATAAAAACACAGACAAAAGCCCACACTTTCCTGCTGCAATCCGGTGATTAGTAACACGCCTGCGACAGAAAAGGACTTTAACAGACAGCATTTCAACTTGACAACAGACATCCATAAATCTCTGAGTGTCAAAAGTTTAGCCTTTAAGTGAGCACTCTTTTAATCAGGGTAAATATTTAATCGTCTATGTGCGGATCAACAGCAGCATCAAATCATCATCATCATCATCAACACAAAAGATTGAAATGTTTTCATTTGTGAACCTGCGGCTCCAGAGCTGCGGGAGACGGCAGACAGCAGGTGGCTAATGTCTGAACCATCTGTTTGAAGGGGGACGAAAAGTAAAGAAAAACAGAAGAAATCATCTATTTCAATAACTGTACGCACATGATGAGGAAGCAAACCAATAATTGTGATGAAGGAAAGTAAAAAAAAAAAACGTTTTGCCCAGAAAAGAAGACCGTCAATGTTTATGTTTTTAAAATGAAATGGTTTTAAAATGAATTCATCTTTCAGTCCTCATAAATATGACCTTTAATTTAAGGATATTGATCTAGGAAGGCAAAAAAAAAAAAAAAAAAAAAAAAAAACTAATCCCCAATTAGTAAAATATGCAAGGACTGGATTTTATTATTTGCTCTTTTATTTTATTTAAAGCTTGATCAAAGTGTGATTTAGCTTTTACTAACAAAACTGAGTCCCTTAGGCTTAAATAAGATGTTATAGAAAGCTTCTTTTCAGGGATTGTTCAGGTCAAACAAATTATTTTAGAGAGCTTTACATTCGGAAGAAAAATGAGCTTTATCAAATAAAACCTTTACAGGACAGGATGTAAAAAAAAAAACAAACAAAAAAAAACTTCAAGGTTTACTGTCACCTTTGAAAGGCAATGTCTATTTATATTATTTTCCACATATGTAACACTCAGAAAAATGAGTTGGATCTAAGAAAAAAATCCAACTCTGTTGCCTGAATCCAGGTTTAAATCCATGACTGGAAGTCTGAACCTGTTTGCTTAAAAACCTCCCAAACTTGCAACTTGCAATAACTATTTCTGGTACCTTGTGGGTGCATGAGAGTTGGTCCTTGAGCACAAAAAACTTGTCAGGCTGACGGTGGCCTTGTTGTTGGGAAACTTTTCCTTATTTAGAGCAGCTACAGATGCAGAGGTCAGCACAGAGTCCCTGGAAAAGTGCAAATGTCAGGGTTTACTTGCCAAGACCCGCTAAGTGAATAGGAAAAAAACTAAAAATAGTAAAAAAAAAAATAAAATAAAAAAAATAAAAAAATATAAAAATCCTGAATTGGATCAAAAACAATGAAAAAAAAAAAAAAAGATTTATAAACTTGAATGTGAGCCTAAGACTGCAGCTGAGCCTGACACAGTAAAACAGATTGTTGAATAAACTCCTTTAGGAATATGAGTAATATGAAAATAAAGCTAAGCTAAAAAGGTGAAAACCTGATTACCATAACAAATCATATAATACAACAGAACCTCAAAGTCTCTCTGTTAGCAATAAAACGTGACAAAAGCCATTCCACATATAGCATATCAACATTAATCAGTTTGTTATTGGTTGTAATAGAAATTCACCCATTAGTCGTTTTTAATGTTCCTTTAACTGAGAACAAATAATAGTAAATAATCTTCAGCCTGGATCTCCACTAAAATGGACACATGCTCAGACAGGGCTGCTTATGATAAATACAAAATATGAGTATATTTATTTAATAAGAATCGAAATACAAGTGTTTATGAAATGAAGAAGTGGGAACCAGTTAAAACTAGTTAAACGGAGAAGAAAGTCAAGTCCACCGTGCAAACTGCTGGTGTTAAATAAACGTCTATGCACTTTGGAAAACCTGCTCCCAAAATAGCTCTTGCCGTCTGCGCTTATTTAAATGAGTAATTATTGATGCACTTAGTGGAAAGTATGTCAATTAAAAAAAAAAAATGGCACCAGAACCCTTATTGACAGCTATCACACTGGAAATGGGCAGAGAGAGAAAGATGAGTGCATTAAGCAAAGGTCGTATTTTTACATCAGTAACAAACAACCAGGTTTTTTTTTGCTTTAGATTCATTTATATAACATTTCGCAGGATCTATACTAACAGTGTACATTAACCAAAAGCTGGAAATGGTATTATATATATATATACCATTTCCAGCTCCCCTCAAACATACAGTGATATAAAACCATGCGTACACGCACCAGAAAGCAATTTTCCTTTAAAATTTTCAGCATCACCGCAATTTTTGCGCACAAGGCTGTGCCTCATGTTCTGCCCCTCCACGCCCAAATTCAACCACGACTGCTCAATGCAAACTACTTCATGAACGTCGAGGTTTACTTAAGCGAGCCAGCTGACTGGTGTCATTTCCCGGAGAACAGTTGCAAGTGCAGAGAAGGATTTCAGAAATCGTCGTGAGTGGGGAGGAGAGGCAAGCCGTGACAAATAAAAAAGGAACACACCGCCACCGGCGATTCAGGAGGCCAATGGCGCACTCCACAGTTTACCACGGAGTCGGGGTTACTGGAGCCTTTGGCTGAAATGCTGCAATGTAGCTCTAAATGTGAGGATATGCAACTTTTCACCCGAGGACACAGACGCCTCACCAGGAACGTCCTGAGAACTAATTCAAAATGTCTTCCTACCGCAAAACAACAACAACAAATCCAATTTGCAACATAGTTTATTTTCAATCCATAAAACATGTTAAGGAAAATGTCAGTGGGTGGGAGTGGATAAAAGTCAGCCTGAGAGGAGACGAACACGGCCTTCGAGAACAGCCGAGGACAAATTACCCTAATCTCCCGGTTGTTTCTGTTTACTTCAGTGACTCACTTGTAACATAAGGTCTCGCGTAGATGGATATTGGCAGCAATTTTTTAAAGGAAAAAAAAAAAAAAGGAAGTGGATTTTTTTGTCAGGTGGTGACTCGCTCAGTTGTCCCCAGATAACCTGGAAGCAGAATATCTTAAAAAAGAAAAAAGGAAAAGAAATCCAATCAGGATTAGCTGATCCTGATTCAGCTAATCCGAAGAAAGTCCATCAAAAATTGGTATGTGATCTGTTAGAAAAATGTCAATTTTATGAAAATTTTAATACAATTTAATTAGAACAGTGTAAAAATGTCTAAACAGGAATCTGTATGTCATAATCAGTTATGCCTTTGTTTAGTGAGGTGTTTCATATTACTTATGCTGGTCCAATTAATTTGATTAATTAATTTCACCTGGTTCTATAGGTGAATGAAAAACATCCTAATAACTGAATGGCTGGCATGAAAACAGGATGATTAAATATTAAACTTGAGTCATGCGGCAACACAGAAATGTGAAACAATTCAACAAATACTGAAATAATTATCCACAATCAAAGATCTTTTATAAAAATAAACACATATGCATCTGAATTGCATATCTTCGCACATTAACCTCACATTTGAATGATTTCACTTTTCTTGAAACATGCATTTAATAAACAAACATAAGAAATAAATATTACAGACATTTATTTTTGCACGCTCGTATTTCCAACCTGTGCTGTGGGTGTATAAACGATCTAATTCGTAGATTTTTATTTCATTCATTAATGTTTATATCTCCACACTGGCATCATATGGCTGCAGGGTCTGCAGCTGAACGCTGAGGTGATGCACCACAAGTCCTCATAACGTCTCACATCAACTTTAAATCAAACTTCAAGTCCAACAACAACAAAGACATGACAATCCTCCATACTGCCTGCAGCCACACATCATCCAGCGGTGTTGCCGTATTACAAAGTTGTAGGGAAAATGCAGCTTATTCTTTAAATGCTCTGCACATTTTCTCCGTATTCGGAAGGTTCGGATGCTGCAGCTGTTTTCTTTGCGAGCTGAACATATTCAGCTTGCTGGACAGCTGCTGCAGAAAAAGCTCCGCTCTCCGTTGCCTCCTCCTCTGGTTAATGATGCAACGCCACAGAAAAGATCTGCAGCCCTTCTGGGACACACCTGCGCAGATTATGTCTCCAGGAAAGTACAGAACAGATTCCATTAAACTGTTTTTTTGACTTCTTAATGTTGTGCTGCTATTGAAGCAAAAAATGATCCACAGGGACCTTCTGATGGGCAAAAATCAGCTAACGGAGGGGAGGTTGTACTCCCGTTGATGACAAAATACTTTAAACTCTGCATTAGGGAATGAAAATAGAAACTTTATCCATGAAACTCCTGCTTTGACTGACGTACAGAAACCTCCGACTGCTCCTTTGTTTTTCACACACAAACAAAAACAACCTTCTGCTACAAACCACATAACCACATTCACATTTGTGTCATCGATTTATTCTTCAAAAATAAAATCATGTCCGCCCTCTGATTTAATAAAGTCAATCATGCATTTAGGACACCATCCTTAAGAATTCTTTTAGTGGAGCAAAAAAAACTATCACCAGGTGCTTACGCATCCAGCTTCTTCATGTTGTTCACCGTGGCAGGAAATGTCAAAGAACAATCAAAACAAACAACAAGAAGAAGAAGATGACTAAAAAGTGACATTAAGTAACGAAAGGGAGAAAACATGGCTGCCAGGGAGGTTTTTCTTCCCGTTAAGTTTGAGATTAAGGTCAAAAGGTCACCCGAAAAATCGCAAATACCATAAAATAACAGGAAAATAAAGTAAAATGAATAAGAATGTGATTATTGACCTCCAAGTTAGACTTTGACATGTTTTGTATTGCAAAGTTTTAGATTTTTAAAACTAAAAGGTAGCATTAGGTACGTGTACGTTGTTGCATTTTGCCAATGTGAGCGATGTTTGTTTGCCGACAGGTTTCAGCAGCATGAGCTGCAGCGGGGCTCAGTTTGGTCTGGTTCACAGAGCTCTGTCATCTTTCATTATACAAAGCTGCTCAAATAATACCTTAGGAAATTACATTTTCTTTATTAGGTACAAAAGATTAGACTTCCTTGATGCAAAAAAAAAAGGATAGAATTAGTTTAATAATCATGAGTCATCTGAGACAGATCTGATTACTACTGACGGACGTCCTGTGTGCAGATCCAAATCCAGTCACATCTTATTTACCAACTGTAGGTGGTTTTGTCAGTGGCCAGACTCCAAAAAAGAAAAATCTCCCGTCTCTCCTTTTTTTGTATCAGCTCCTGTTTCTCTTCTAAAAAGCAGAGAATGGAGGGTAATTGCGCACTGTGCGTTCACACAAGGTTGTATTGGCGTTGAGTAATCATAGGAGCAGACACTGAAAAAGAAAACATTTGCAACATACAATCCATCTTTAGCACATAAAATAATAGTAGCAAGTGTTTTAAAATAAGATCTTCAGAGCGAGGCTTGCCCTGCATTGAGTGCATGGCTGCAGCTGCAGATTTCTTCAGCCTTTGGTTTAGAAATATTGGAGGATGTTTAAACGTGATATCAATTCATTGAAATGCTGTGTTGATTTTATGCCGGGTGTAATGTGGCACACACCTTTGGTAAAAAAATAAATCCTTTGTCTCTCAAAAATCTTGGCGGTCATTAAAATGTCCATCCAGCAAACATGAGGTGAAAACTTAAATTTCAAATTCGTTCGTCACAGTTTAATTGTAAATTATTTGAAAAGACGTGAGCCCCTTTAACTGTGACAAAAATGCACAGGCATAAAAGTAAGTCAGCAAAGAAGGCAAATACGTGTTAACTTTACTGTAAATTTGGTCGATGATTTATTTCTCAATCATTGGCCAAATGATTGATAAACTGCAGTTTGTGTGTCTGGATGTGATGACAGGATTGCCCCGGAGGGAACACAAATGATAAACATGTCTGCCATTTCTCTATTCAGACCCAACTTATGTCACAAAAGATTCAAAAGGTTCATTACTCTCTTCAATTTCTCTCAAGGACGCATCGTCGTGCAGCTGAAAACAACCATAGACCCTGCTTTAAAAGTTTTGACTTGAGCTTAATGTACAGTAAAGTGGAGAACTCCATTTCGTTAAGCAACTTAAACTCTGAATTATAAATTATTGATGAACAAAACAACTCCTAAACTCAAGAGATGAACGAGTGCCGCCTCTACACTCGGGGAGTTTTAAACTGGATCATTAACCACTTGGTGCTGGCAGCCGCAGAGTCAAAACTTTTCCCTCGTAAAATATCAAAGTTAACACAGTTGACAGATAGAAAATATGATTTTAGTAACAACAGAGGGAATTTCAGCTGAACAATCTGCCATGCGGAAGATCATTTGAAGGGTGATGGATCTCCGAGGTTCTACTTCAGATATTTGCTCAATCTACTGATTGTTAAAGTCATGTGTGTTAGATAGTGTTCAACTGTGTCAGCTTTTCTTCTCTTCCTTCATTTTAAACTAAGTTCTTATAGGCAGAAAATAAGTCAAAGGAAGAACAACGTCTTCTTGAAGCCTCGTGTTTTGCTTGGTTCCTTTATGTGGTCATCGGTGACCTGACGAGGACAACTCTCCAAAAACCTTTGGATATTTTCTAATGGACATAGTTTATTTTGTTAAATTAAGAATCAAAATGTCATCAAAACAACTGAATCCCTGCATTGCGTCAACCTACTATTCTGTAGAGAAACTGCAGATGCAATTTTGTTGCAATTTCTTTTTCTTAGAATATTGGGAATAATAAATCACCTGTTAAGTGCAATAGAGGAACAATACAATAGCTAATATTTTACCACGCGTCTCTTTAAAAGAGACAGAGCTGCCAACCGTGATTTATGCTGCTGAAAGAAATGGATCGGAAAATGAGACCTAATAGATCCTAATAACCAAACGTAACGTCAGCAGTGGTGGACAAAGTTTAACTGACCTCCGCCTGACGCATGCGTCGCCTGCATCACGAGCTTATGTTCAGTCGATGTGAAGAAAGCACACACATTAAGTCTGCCTTTATTTATTTTTTAACATATATGCATCTATAAAACCTTTTACTGCCTAATGGGACATTAATGGCCTAATGGTCTGCTTTATTGTCCGGCTAACAAAAGATAAGTCCAGGCTTTACTCAACTGCATTTGCTCTAATTTTCTTGGTATCATAGCATATTGCGCATTACGTTACATTCACGACACAGCTGTTGCTCTTTTGGCTTAATGACAATGCCTCCTTATGGGTTAATTAAAACGCTAAAAAGAAAAACAGCTGTTGTCTAAAAAGCTTTTAGAAACGTTGGGATAAGTTGCGAGCAGCACCGTCATTCTGACAGAAACCGAGCTGGACGCGGAGAGGCGTGATGTGTTTACACACACCGAGGTTTTAGAAAATGTCAAGAAAGGTCAGAACTGTTACTGGCTCTGACATTTCATTTAAAGGTATCTTAACGAATGGCTTTCAAACTTACGTGCAGAATTTGATTGTTGGACAGTAAGGCCGGAATGAGAAATACACACAATCCTGTAGACAGAGATTATTTATCTTGTTAAAAAATAACTAGTAGATTAATGGATGTAAATTAATACAACAGCAACTGCCTTTAAACACAGTTTAAAATGTGTGGTTTTGTTATGCAACGGGAGAAAGAGGTGCAAAGATCACCACTGACAACTTGATTTAATTATTAAATCCAATTAACGACAATTCAATATCTTGAAATGTTACATAATTTCACAATATTTACAAGAGGGGAAAAAATTGTTTCTTCATGTTTGTACATTTGGCATGTGTACTGCATATTCATTCAACATCAAAGTGTCTTTAGTCAGAGGCGTCTACAGGTTTGCTGTGATACAGACTGCTACAGGACATCCTTTCTACCCGCAGCCACTACAACTTTGAGAAACCTCGAACATTTAATTTCCCTTTGGACTTTCCAAACTGAATCAAATAGATTTTTTCACAACTATACAATATTATCATCTTCTGTACTCCTTACGACATTGTATGATAATAGTTAAGCTGAAATTATTAACATCGTTTGCAGATTTTAAGCAACAATCGCTCACTCAAGAAGTTTGTTCCTAATAATAAAGGACAGAGGAATATTTAAAAAAAATTAATGAATTTATAAGGGGTTTTATTTCTGAAAAAAAGCAAAAATAACTAAATAATATTAATAAATTTGGAGCTGAATAAGCAACATTTTTCTCTGAGTTTTTCCACTGAAACTAGATGATTCGGGTGTAAACTGGGAAGTTGATTAAGGCCAAATTCATCCACTTTACATGTTCGTGTTACTTTAATATTTATGATGCAAACATGCACTTTCAGCCCTCGCAAAATACATCCAATAAAAAAAAAAAAAACCCATGGCTCCCTCCGCTCAGGCAGAAGCTTGGCTTTAGCTTTACCATCCGATGAATAATCAATTATTCACCATTAACCTGAAGCTGCTCACCTTGTAGATTCTCCAAATGGTTCTCAGGAGCAAAACCATCTGGAGCGTTGCGTTTCCTCGCTGCAGTTCAAAGCAGAACTGCTCAGCCTCGCTGCCGACTGTTCGTCTCCCTCATGTCTCCAGCACACAAAAACAACATAACATATGCGTCCATCAGAGAGGTTCGTTAGACTGTTTATTTTAAGGCTCCTCAACCATTATCACTTAGTAGGAATGAAAAGACAAGTCTATCAGAAAGCTGGAGACTGACAGTAATTTATACACGAACGCTTTTATATTAAGCTGAAAGAAACTTGCAATCTGGACTCAGATATATATATATAAACTTCATTCCTAACAGACAAAAGCCCTTTACACATCTTTGAAACGCTACTAAAGCAGTAAAAATGAATAGCAAAACTGGAATACAATTTGTTTTATAATTGCTTAATCATGTTAATTAATATAATTTCTAAGTTGTAAGAATACTGCTTTTAATATTAGCAACTTTTAGAGAAATATTTCATAGCATACTAAGAGAATAACCTGCATAAGTTATCAAACTAAGTGTGTTTGTGTGGGTACGTGTGTGTGTGCGTGTGTGTGTGTGTTTTGCTCCTGAGGTTTTTTAGATTATATGAATTTTGGTTTCCTCAGACCATTATGTAAATGCCTTTAGTTCCCATGGTGTATGAAATAATGTAGCATTTGAGAATGTGGCTCATCTAATTTGATCTCTTTTTCTTTTTGAAGTGACAAAACGTTGTGTTGGATGAACATTAGACGTTGTTCACTTCAAACATTTTCCTCTGCTTTGAAATTCTCATCATTTGGTACAAAAGTGTCACTGCCGAATCCCACGTTTTTGACGCCGTCCGCAGTATCAAAGATCTGTTCACTTCAACAAGCTGAACACCAGGAGCGGCTGAAATGGCTTCATGTCCTGATTAACTCTGCCAATAATCATTTTGACCACTTTGGGCGTCGTTACTGGACTCTGCAGACCAATCAAACTAGTCGAAAGCCAGTTTTCTGCAACACACGCACGCGCGTGTGTGCGTGCGTGTGTGTGTGTGTGTATGCATCTGAATGTCTGCAGATAAGACAGGTGAGGGTATTGCACACACACATCCGACTCTGCTGGGTCCCCTACTCTTCTGCTTAATCTCTAAACTCAAGGCTGAGTATCTATAACTCATACATTTATGGTAAGTAGAGTCTGTTTCGGCACTTGAGACCACCTGCACTCAGGCAGATTCATGAGTTATGTTTAATTCACGTTCGTGGTATTCTTGTTCAGCTGCCGTGGTTAAAGGGAGTTGAGATTTTATCATGAAGAAACATCAACCCTGCGTTGGTTTAGCGTGGGCTGAAGTCAGAAAATGCTCGACTTATTTTCCCTTCTGACAACGAATGCTGGAAAATATGCAAATAATAGCCGCTGTCTGAAGAATTTGTCACATTTAAAATCCAATGTATATGAACAGACAAGAGGAAAAAATCTGACTGATTTTTGTAGACTGACATCATCCAACAAATGCACAACAAATTATTACGCCAACAGAACAAATGCTCGATTGTTTCATGCATTGGTCGCAAAGATTGAAAAAGCTGATTAGTTTATTTATTTATTTTTAAACTCAGTATCTAATTTAAGTTCTATGAAAAGTTTTACTTTGGAGGACCTCTTGTTATACACTCTGGAACAACATTTAATCAGACTACATATATGAGTTGATCACCTTCCTGTCAGTAACAATGAACATACAGGTATTACTTCCTAGTATTTCAGTGAGGAACTATGAGTGTGATTTATTCATTTTCACCCTGTGTGAACTGAACAGGCTCTTGTTAAGGTCTGTAAGTAACAGATCTAGTTTACAACCTTCTAGATTATGTGGGTTGTTCTCTGTTCATAATGGGGATATTTTTATCCCCATAAACAGGGAGAACTGAAAGAAAATGCCAACTTTCAGCTGAAGTAATGCACAGGACTTTGACTAAGCTACATAATATACTTTGTTTAATGAGAAAGTCTTAAAATAATGCAACACATCGTAGAGAAATTCTAATCAGAAAACGATACTCTCAGGTAGCTGCTAATTCTGTATGCATTAGTTTTTTATTAACCGCTTTCATTGGCAAATCACTAGATTGTGCAACCTTGCACTGCTTCCAGTTGTTTGGACAACATTAAAATATTCATTACCGAGTACGATGGGACGCAACTGCTCAGAAGTCATCCGAGTCATCTCGGCATTTCCATCCCTATTTATTAATTTTACCATGATTTGTTAGTGCGGCACAAACACAGACCTGTTGTATCAACACATGCAAATACAATCGTCAAAAAAACAAAAAGAAATTCAAATATCTAAACTACTTTATAATACAAATGAAATAGTGGCTGACACAAACTTGCTCCAATAAAGAGGCATCAACTCAGCACACACAAGCGCAGCGCCGGGCGCCGTTTGCTGCTATCAGACGCCTCAAATACTCGTGATAACACTTTTATACCTCCATGCTTTCGAAATGTCAGCAAGCCTGACATTCAGTTTCCAGCAGGTTGCCCTCTGAGGAAGACTAATTTCATATCTGATGCTTTAAGCAGAAATGCCAATGAACAGTGGTGGCCCACATCTGACACGTTAGTGGAAAACATATTTAAGATTTGTTTACTTATGCAAGGCAGGCATGTCAAATTACGCTTTTCATTTCTGCTTACGTCAATTTCTTTTTTTTACAAGAAATGTAAAGCTAGACAAACGAATTGCTTCAACACGCAGAAACACCTTGATCGTGTATCTGAGAATAAAATATTCGGGTATTTAAGAGTCAACATTCACATGATTAAGATTTTACTTTTGAAGTGTGTAAATAAATCATTTGTGTATGTTAATATGTAAAGAAAGTTGTTTTCCAGTGCGTCCTGGGAAACTGCAGGATCAGCTGTTCTTTAAATTGTTTAATTTAAACTCCTTTCAATTCAGTGGAGCTCATGTGCATACCAGTCATAATAACTGAATAACTCAGTTTACAAGGAAACCTCCTCAAATTCATACGCAGAATGACAAAAAAACGTATTTAAAAAAATCAATCAAATGGAGAAATATCACACAGACATATTCAACTGCTATTAAATATAGTCTAACTCAATCCTATAATAGAAAATAAAATCCCAGTGGGTGAAAAGGTGTTTAATGAAGCCCGGTTGATTTCTGGTGTTTTCTTAAAACTAGCCCTTGGAGATGACCGTCTGCTCTGATTGCTCAAGTTGATGTTAAAATTATTTCAAGGTTTTTATGCTTTCAATTTTATGAAGTTAATATATAAACATGTATATGTTTTATCCTCTGCCAGCTAAAATTGTGACTCTTGGAGCTCAATGTTTGACTCACGCATTTCCTTTGTGCTTCTAAATAGTCTATCTAAATAGTCGCTTTGTTCGCAGCCGTTTCTCTCATGCAGAAGAACTGGAGCTTATCGAACGCGGGCCTCGTTAACAATGACGCTCATTGAGACGAATCTGCTCAGCTTCTCCGCTGGTCTTGTGATGTGGCCTTTGAGAGCGAGAGCGGCTGGATTCCAAATGATGGCAGTGACGCTGAGAGCAAATGCGACAGAGTTCATGCAATTAAAAGGGTTCGATATTTTTTTTTCTACTCTTGCTCAGATTCAAAGTAACGTTGCTGCACCCATACGGTCCTTCCAACACCACATTTTGCGATTTTTCGTATCGTATGTCAAATTGTCGGAGAAGAAAGACGAACCGCCTCCTTTGAATCGTTGCGGTTATCTTTTACATTCTGTTTGGCGCTTTTGTCATTTCAGCCGTAAACCATAACAACTTTGATTGATATTGAGGGAAATTGCTATTGTTTGACATTTCCTTTATCGTGCCGCCCATTTAATGTTCCCCTGAAAAGCTGTGACATCACAGGTATGGGTGGAAAACATTTCCCCTGTGGCTCTGGTCTCTCTCAGACCGGAGCTGCCGACACATCAAAGCTGAGTTTTTCTAGAAAAGCTAAAGGATGGATGACTTTATTTTTGTTTTAGTGTAAATAATAAGATACAAAGAATATCATAGATCTGTCAGGAACAAAAAATTGTAATATTTTTATTGATAAAAAATGCCTCAGTCCATCCATTCATCTATTGGCTTGCGGAGGTAGCTAATAGATGAAAAAGCCCAGACGCCCCTCTTCAAACTAATGTTAGCCAGTTTGTTTTGGGGGATCCAAAGCTTTCCAAAGCCACAATTCATAAAATACTTCTTCCAGTCAGTATTGGTTTGTCCAGCAGACAAGATGCTTAAACCACTTTTGTTGACTCCTTTCAATTTAGAGAAGCAGAGCCGTTATTCTGAGCTTCCTCACCTCAAAGACACGTTCATGCAGAAGACGCTCATTTGAGAAGCTTACGTCCAGGATTTTCATCTTTGGGTCATGACTAGTGTCTCATGTCTGCAAGTTGAGGTACAAGAACATTTACGTTTGGGATCCACTTCCTCCTTAACTTCAGCTCTAGAACAAAGTCAGCATTAATGCAAATACGTAAACAATTCGTCCATCTTGTATTCCATCCTAACATTACTTAAGGAGAAGACACGTGCAGGAGACTCTTTCGGGTCTTTGCTTTAGGGAGACCCTCACCCTAACCCAGAGAGAGCAGGTCATCTGTTTCTGGTCGAGAACCTGCCTCAGTAACTAACTCCAGGTCTGAACTGCTGCCAGAGCAAATGAGATGAGAAGAGCTGAGATGCTGAAGTCTCAAAGCAGACTCGTTTCAAAGGCACAAAGTGGGCCTGGCAGAAAGGAAAACACAATGGGAACAGGCCTGACCTTAAGAATGTAGACAGCAATCGCTCTGGTTATACAAGTACTGGATGAGTCTTGTAAGTGAGTAATATGTCTTCTATAGGCCCACAAAAACTCAGATGAACTGAACAACAAACTCATCCGACTTCCTTCGGAAGCGGAATAGTGAAAGTATCAACAAACCTAATTCCTGGTCACTTAATTAAACTCTTCAAGTTCAGAATTACCCTAAAAAGAGAACGGTACGCTTGGTTTACATAGTTATATGATGTTAAATTCCTCTCTGATAGCTCCAGTGTTTATTTTTCTCTCTGTGTATTTTGGTTTAGGATGTTCGTCGTAAAACTGGAACACCAGCGGTTTGATTCCAGGCTTCTTCTCTATAAACTTTTTCACTTCTAACCTAGTTGGAATAAAAGCCCCTGACATCCTTTCAAGTTGTCATCTCAGCTTCTGATCCATCCAGTCGCACACAGTTCTTTATGCATCATCGCTGTTCAGAACGCCCTCAATAAGCAAAATCCAGTTCAACAGTGTAGAAATCTTTATTCCCAGATACTTGAGAATGAATGAGACGGCACTTATCTATCACACACGACCATATTGGCTGTGGAATTGTGCTTTATTTTACAAACACCGATATGAGTCGAGTTAGACTCATATAATTTCAGACGCAGACACCAGAGAAAGAAGAGAAGAGCCATCTTCATCAACAAAGATTTATCAAAAAAGTTGCTTCTGGCTGATATTTGCTGTGTCTGCACTGAAACAACTTGGCTGCATTTTGTTTTTGACTTTCCTACCTTTTTCTAAAGGATACTTATGCTATAATAGAAAAAACAAAAAAAAAAACAAACACTCCTGAATACATTCTTGACAGAGAACCAGAGTGCAGAGTAGCCTAATAAATAGCTAACGTTCATCGCTGTCCAAGACATCATTAGCAATAAACCCAATGAATACTTATGATGCATTATGCAGTGCTACACCTGCAGTTAATGAACAACCATTCATCACATCAGAGCGTCTTGTTCCACAGCTCCCTGGTCTAATTCTGATGCTCCCTTCGTTGCCATTTTCGGCGTTGTGCAGGGGTCGGCCTCGGCGCCCTGACCGGTGTGTGTGCATCACAGCGCAATAGACTGTGATGCACTTTCTATCAGAGCGTGTCTGTGCGATCAAACAGCACAGGACGGCACGCACTCTCCCCTCCATCAGTGACCCCGGAGTAGGTTCACCTACAGAAGACCAGCAGCTCTGGAGATGCTGCCCAGCCTGTCCCTTTGTCAAACCTACGTTTGGTTTTACCTGCTTCTAACACATCAGATCCGTAGAGGAAATGTTCATTTGCTGTTCAAAATACCCCATCTTCCACACACGCCACAAAGAGTTTTATCAAAGTTATTCTCTTTACTTTTCAGTGGTTTTAATTATACGAATTATCACTGCAGGAGTGATTTATTTATTTTTTGTCCAGACATACATCCTATTCCTGGACTCTCATTGCATAGCCTTTAATAAAGCACAATGAAAATTAGCAGGAGAAGGATTATTTTATGATTGCAAATGTATTTTTGAGAAAATGTTGCTGACTTTGGGCGATAGTGAGCAACATGGGGACAAAAAAACAAAACAAAGAAACAAATGTCACTGATTTAGTTTCAACCAAAGCAGCATCATAAAATATCGAGCCTCCTATCCAGGGTGACATGTGAAAATAACAGAATGTGCAAAATCACCTCATGTTGACCTATAGAAACAAATTTTCAGGTCAAAATCAAACATAGAGAACAAATTGCAGTAGCTGCTGGTAGATAATTTCTCCACATCCTCGATCATTTTGGAAAAAAATATAATACATATATGGTTTAAAAAAAAACAAAAAAAAAAACAGTGAAGAGTCTTCTCATCTCTCTGTGAAGCTTAAAGCAAGGAGATTTCTGAGAAAACTCCAGAATCCATCTGCAGGTTTTCCACTCAGATCTCTGTTTGAAATTGATGTGAAGTGGATCATTTCAGGCGACTGTTTTCCACCCACCGCTGAAGAATTTCTGACCATTTCCTCCCACTCTGCTTGTCTTCCAATCCCATGACACAAAATGCAATCAGTGACTCGAGATCATATATTACCCACAAGAACTGGATGTTCTGTCTTTTTTTTTATTATTATCATAATTTTTAGTTTATTTCTGCTGGCAGAGACAAAAATGTCGATACAGAGTCGGTGTTCGGTAAATGAGACCAGTGTTGGTTGCAACAGAAAAAGGTTTCTTTCACAACCAGGAGAAGTTATTGTGAATTTGATGATCCCTCTTATTTTAAATGAGGATTAATCTGGATTAATCCAGATTAATTAGTGCCCTCAGCTGCTGGGATAAAACGTACAATGAAATTCGATTCTGTCCACCTGAATGATTTTCTTGGAGTGAAAAATGATCTGCGGTGCAGGAGGTAAAGTAACAGTAGCGAAATAAATAAAATTATAATTTGACTTACTCACCAGAGGGATCAGTCTTGCAATCCCGGATGTGGCACTTTTTGGTGCTGTTGGGCTTAAGCTTGTGGTCACACTGAACCTGATCCACCTCCTCCGAAGTCTCGGTCCTGGTGTCGACGCATTTGATGAGCCGATGCTGCATTCCTCCTCCACAGGAAGCTGAACACTGCACATGGAAAGATTTCACAAAACTTTCACAAAGCAAAATTAATCCAGTTCACTTTTTTTTTTCTTTTTTTTTGTTCGAAATGATAAATGTTGTCAATTTATCATTTAGCTTTTCAGCGTGATTTCCAAAGCCAGAAGTTTGAAACCGTCTTATCTCTAGTGTGAGCAATAGTTTTGTTTCCATTTCAATTAATTCAGAACCAGAATTTACATAACATTGGCCCGGAGTGCTTTGGATAATGCAGTCAGCTGAGGAAAAGAGTTTCATCTTTACAAAAAAGAAACAACACAATTGCCGAGGTGTTAGGCAGCAGTGATTAGATTATCGGAAGGAATAAAAAAAAAGTTTTGAAAGTTTTATGTCTTGGTGGTTCCCAAACTTTTTAATTTGGGTGATTTGAGGAGCAGCATATTATCTCAGATATATCCTCCCCTCTACAGTAAATCCAAATATTATTTAAACAACCGGCAGGATTTTAATTTATCATTTTGGTTTCAAAAAAGTTTGAATTTTATAAGTTTTATTTAGAAATGGCAAGTCAAGATGTATTTACAGTGTGTTCAGTGGAACCCTTTAATGGTATTAAAGTAATATAAACTCGAGGCTTGTTGCATGCTTCCACTGGTACTTTGAATATTCGTCTTTTGGTGCTGAAGGTCGGAAGGCCTCCCTGCCATCACCCTAATCTTTAGTTCAGGTTCCAGTTGTGACACTGGTAGGGTCACTTCAGAACCTTACTGCTTCTAATCAGATGAAACATGCTGGTGAATTAAATAATTACTTGAAATATAAATCTGCCATGTGAACAGACAATTCTGGGATCGATTAAGAAGATCAGAACTGGGGGGGAAAAAGGCATCTCTAATATTTATGTTTAGGTATTCGGGGTGACTTTCAACACAAGGAAGACACTTTAATGAATAAAACACTCTCTCTTCAGGGAGAAATCACTTTATGAATGACAAATTCATCAGCTAATATCCATGATACCAAAAAAGCGGATTCTTCTGCCCCTTTAGAATTAAGAAAGTATCAACAATGAATACTGCGTTAAGAGTACCTGTCCCCACGATCCAGTGAGCCACTGAGCACAAGGCTGGCCATTGCAGGACTGAATTGCGCTTGGCTGAAGGTCTTGGTCGCATCGATCATCCTCTGGACAGGTGACAATGCGCTGCTGCTCACCGCCTCCACACACCTCAGAGCACTGAGAAACACACAGCATCACACATAAGTAGTCGGTACACATTTGTGGTTTGGGAGCAGTGATCAATTTGTCACCTGATTGTGAAAAGAAAAAAAAAAAAATTGAAGTTTTAAAGATGTATCGCACACAAATGTCAAACGGACAGGAAACCTTCTCTAACTCCTCGGGTCCATGACGAAAGCTTTCGCTCAAAGAAGAAGCACCAACGTCTTCCATGAATGTGATTATGCTTCTTCTTCTTTTTTTTTTTTTTCTTGTCTCTCTTCATCGGGCTTTGTGAGGCATCTCCAGGAAAAAATAAATAAATAAATGAAAATGCACACTGCAGCTTTTGTTCAAATCTCTGTTTTGAAGTCATGCAGGAATGACTACCATGTTTGTGCAGGAAAAAAGAAGAGCGATGGGCTTGTTACAGAAAACAATTTCTAAACTTCTGAAGAGTAGGTTTTTTTCTGTAACATTTACGAAACTCGGGCTGCGCCTCAGAACTTACAACAGCTGGATGAGTCAGAACCTCACGCATCGGGCGTCTTTGTTAGTCAGACAAAGCAGCGGCTCTGAAACACCACTCTGTGGTGAGTTTGAATCTTTATCGAAACCACTGAAATCTATAGTGTGCTGATACATTGTTCAGTGCAAACGCTAGACAAAGACTGAACCACAGAATACTTTTTTTCCCCTTACAAGTAGAGAAAACTTAAAACTTGTCCATGAAGGCCAAATTGCAATGTTTTGTGACCAAACAATGTGAAGCAGAGTTAGTGCTGGAAAAAACATAAGTTTGCAATCTGTTTTTATGTAAAGATTGCTTAATACACCGTCAGTTATAAGCTATGACATAAAACGGTTCTGGAAGTTGCTGGAAAGTGACATTGTTATGTTGTTTAGATTGTTTTTACATTATACGAGTCAAATCTGTTTAGTCATTTTGTGTCTTGCTGTGAACATGTTGGTGTACAGATATAAAAAAAAAAATACAAACACAGTATATATCGTTTATGCAGTAGCAGATGGGGCAACAAATGGGGGTTATTCTGAGACTTGGATGTGTGACATAAGCTGTGCCTTTGCATTAAAGGATATGAAACTGTTTATTACAGTAATAAGTCCTATAAATGTTTAACCAGAACAGATTCCAGGGGGATTAGTGAAGCACAGATTTGTTTCTGCCTCGTCACTCCTACCTGTTCTATACTTTCTACAGGAAAATCAGCATCTGTTGCACTGACACCAGTGGAGTGTGTAACACCCGCTACAATCTTTAATATGTTTTCTGGAGATGTTGGCATCAGGGCCGCTGGCCCAAGCCTCCATGGGAACTAAGCAAAATTTGGTTTTGGGGCCCTCTATATCTGCTATTAACGTGGATTAACAGACGCATAGATCATTCGCACAGCTGCTATAAAATCACTGCACCTCTGAATAATGTTGTTTATGTTATATCTTATATGCATATTGAATTAAGTAAGCAATATATTGGTTGTATTACCAGGAGCCAAAGCAGCTGCAGCCATATAGGGCGTCGCCATGGTAACATATATATGCATATTCATAATATCATCTAGTGGTAAAAGTAAAAAAAAAAAATAGCATGCTCTGGACTTAAGATGGAGTACATGCACAGATATTCATGACATGCTTTGATTAAACTAATTTATGTTTGGTGTAATTCCAGTGCAGAAAAATTAACTTTATACCAGGTGAGTCTCTCTCACCTGAGAATGTGAACCTGTACCGGGCTGATTCTGTGCCTTCAAATAATTTAAACAGTGTTTCTGAAGAAGATTCATAACTTATAAGGGTAACACTTTATTTGAAGGGGTGTGCATAAGACTGACACGACACTGTCAAAAACATGACATAACACCTGTCATGAACATAAAGAAGTCTTTATGAATGTCTATGACAGTTGTCATGAAGTGTCATTCGGTAAATAATGACACTTTTAATGCAAAGTTGCTTTAAAAGTTGCATTGAAAGTCCATTAAAAATGCCAGCTTTGCATTAAATTATCATAATTTACAAAATCATGCAAAGTTGGCATTTTTAATGGACATTTAATGCAACTTTTAGAGCAACTTTGCATTAAAAGTGTCATTATTTACCAAATGACACTTCATGACAACTGTCATAAACATTCATAAATACTCCGTCATGTTTGAAGAGCACACCCCTTCAAAGAAAGTCTTACCCTTATAACTTATAAGTCTGAAACAGTAACAGGTCTGAATAAAAACAGTTTGTGTGCTACACTCAAGAGAGATTCATTTGATGCATCAAAGAGTGATGTCATAACTGATGATGTAATTGTTACCATAGGAACTGAACATTCTAATG
>NW_006799968.1:116261-116877 GCF_000485575.1 Poecilia formosa | reverse complement strand
AGGGGTGCTCAAAGTCGGGCCTCGAGGACCAACTTTGGGCACCCCTGGAGAAAAAGATTCAATTTACATAATGCCCAGTGTTGACAAAACCTGGGTTTGTATAGTTACCTAGGTTAGTACCACCTGGGTGTGGGTCGGTGTAAAGGCCGAGCCGGGCTTAGATTGGTCTTCATGCCAATGCCAACATGAAGGCCCTCCATGCGACCAGTGGAGGTTGGTCGCATGGACATCTGTCTTTCTTCAGACCTCCGTGTTTGATCGATGGTCTGTCTTTCCTCGGACCTCCCTGGTTGATTAGAGCCCAGTATTTCCTTGGACCTCCCTAGTTGAGTGAAGGTCTGTCTTTCTTCGGACCTCCCTGGTTGAATGGAGGTCTGCCTTTTCTTGGTCTCCTCTATTTGTAGGGAGCCTACTGTTTGCAAGCTGGATGTGGGTCGGCGCAAAGGCCGAGTCGGGCTATTCATGGAGACCACTTGTTGACTGAAGGTCTGCCTTGGCTTGGGCTCCTCTGCTTGCAGGGGGGTCTTTGGTTGGGTGGAGACTCTAGGATGGATATTTTCTAGAGCAAGTTTTAACTCCACCTTAAGGTCTGCAACCTGACCCTGGAGAGCTTTCA
>NW_006799968.1:112112-116251 GCF_000485575.1 Poecilia formosa | reverse complement strand
CTGGTTGATTGGAGGTCCATCTTTCTTCGGACCTCCGTGGTTGATTGGAGGTCCATCTTTCTTTCTTCGGACCTCCCTGGTTAATAGGAGGTCCATCTTTCTTTGGACCTCCCTGGTTGATTGGAGGTCCATCTTTCTTCGGACCTCCGTGGTTGATTGGAGGTCCATCTTTCTTTCTTCGGACCTCCCTGGTTAATAGGAGGTCCATCTTTCTTTGGACCTCCCTGGTTGATTGGAGGTCCATCTTTCTTTGGACCTCCCTGGTTGATTGGAGGTCCATCTTTCTTTCTTCGGACCTCCTTGGTTGATAGGAGGTCCACCTTTCTTCGGACCTCCCTGGTTGATTGGTCTGTTTTGATTTCCTAAATTTGTGTACAGCAGGGGTGCTCAAAGTCGGGCCTCGAGGACCGACTTTGAGCACCCCTGGAGTAAAGGAAAGAATTTACAATAATGCCCAGTGTTGGCAAAACCTGGGTTTGGATAGTTACCTAGGTTAGAACCACCTGGGTGTGGGTCGATGTAAAGGCCGAGCCGGGCTTAGATTGGCCTTCATGCCAATGCCAACATGAAGGCCTTCCATGCAACCAGTGGAGGTTGGTCGCATGGACGTCTGTCTTTCTTCAGACCTCCGTGTTTGATAGATGGTCTGTCTTTCCTCGGACCTCGCTGGTTGATTAGAGCCCAGTATTTCCTCGGACCTCCCTAGTTGAGTGAAGGTCCGTCTTTCTTCGGACCTCCCTGGTTGATCGAAGGTCTGTCTTTCTTCAGATCTCCCTGGTTGACTGGAGGTCTGCCTTTTCTTGGTCTCCTCTATTTGTAGGGAGCCTACTGTTTGCAAGCTGGATGTGGGTCGGCGCAAAGGCTGAGTCAGGCTATTCATGGAGACCACTTGTTGACTGAAGGTCTGCCTTGGCTTGGGCTCCTCTGCTTGCAGGGGGGTCTTTGGTTGGGTGGAGACTCTAGGATGGATATTTTCTAGAGCAAGTTTTAACTCCACCTTAAGGTCTGCAACCTGACCCTGGAGAGCTTTCACCGTTTCCTCCTGAGCCTTAAATTTGGAAGCTTGCTCAGAGTGATTTTTGAGCTGCTCCTCATATTTAAGTCTCACTTTGTATTCTTCAACCATTACTTCAATAAGGCCTTTATTGCGGGAGGCGTATTTTGCAGCCTCCCGCTTGAAGTACTCCAGCTGTTGAAGAACACTCTTGTCAACTGTGACTTTGGAAGAGCAGGAAACCTTTGGCACATCTTTAATCTTTTGCTGGTGACGTTCTTTTTCCAACATTGTTTGCAGTCTTTGAATTTCCTCCTGCTGGGATTTGAATTCAGCCTGAAATGCAACCCTACGGTCTCTTTCCTCTTGGAGTTCAAAATTCTTTTTCTGCAACTCTGTTTTAAGATCGTCTACCTGCTTTGTTAGATCTTTGATGTGTTGGTTTGTCTCTTCCACGTCTTCCACTGAGGGGGTAATCTCGAAGCCAGCAGATGGTGTTGTTTTCTGCTCGACTTCCAAAGATGTTGGTCTTTCAAAGTTGCCGGAAGGACTTGATTCCCCCTGGATCTCTGATAGATCTTCCGGCTCAATGGGGCTGACGCTGTCATCTTCAACAGGGAAAATGACAGCGTCATAGTCGACTTGGATGTTGAGATCTACTATGTCGACCCATGAAAGCTTAGCTGGAAAAGCTTCATGTTTAAAAGCAGTCTGCTGTTGCTTCATGACTGGTAAATTCTCACTTCTCTGGATTCGATATCTAACAAGCTCTGAAGGGTGATCTGCCGCGATTGAACTGTGGAACAGGTCAGAGAAAACTCTGTCTGCGAGCCACATTCAAGAGAGAGATTCCCTTGTGATATCATAGAGAGATTACATCACTGCTGATGTCATTGATACCATTGGAACTGAACATTCTATTGTAGCCTGACGTAAAAACAGTTTGCTAGACAATGTCAAACATTGAGAAGTTTTAATTTTTGTTATCAAACATTATGAAAAAAAACAAAAACAAAAAAAAAACTCGGAAATATATAGGGCCAAGCTCGAGAATCAACTCAAACCCAGTTTTTTTTAAAGTGATGGTTCGGCTTAATTTATTTTATAGTCATGTTGTTTATATTAACCCTTTCATGCATAGTGGTCACTACAGTGGACAGCTATCTAAAAGGCATTTTCTTGTGCTTCTTGTGGCTTTTTATGTTATAAATGCACACGGACCACTGAAGTGGACACTAATGCATCATAAAATACATTATCAACTACTGGCCATCAGCTGCAAATGCAATAAATAATTTTTGTTAAATCCAATATGGCCGACAGACAAAAAAGCATGCCGACCGACCCGGTCCTTCCTTCTACTGTAGACAGATGAAAAAATATATTGTGACATCAGATAACCCCTAAAGAACAGTACTACTGATGCATTTTTTCAAATAACAACTTTGTATTTGGAGAAAATTACAATTGATCAACTAGAAAAAAATTAAATGAAATTTAATTTTTTTTTTTTTTTACAAAATTAAATTTTTTTTCCTACCTTTTTTATGCCTTAAGAAAAGAAAAGGAAAAAAATCCTGCCACAAGGGATCATAATTCATGCATGAAAGGGTTATTTTTTTTATTATTATTTGTTTCTGAATTCCCAACATTTGCACATAACTTTAGACTTTTTGTTCAGCTGATGAGTTAATTTCTGAATATTAAATCAGATGATCTGTTGAGATACTTTAGTAAACGTTTCACCAAATACTTTTCGTTGTATCAATTATAGATCAAAAGATCTTGCCACGTTATCTTATTCCTTTGTGTTTCTTGAATGTTGTTCTTTGTGCTCATTTCATTTCTTAGCTTTTCTTGGTTTGTGATGTCCTCTTCAGTTGTTCTCCGCCTCCAGGTTCTGTTGCATCTACTCTCACCTGTTCCATTTACTTCATTATCCCCATGTGTTTCATCTGATCTGCCTCTCATATGAGCTCTTGTTTCTTCGCTGTTTGGTGCTGGATTCTTCGTTTTCATGCCCAGATGCACATCTATTTCCTCACTCTGTTCCATATGCCGTCTTTCCCGTTGTGCTTATTAAATTCCATGCCTCTCATCAGCGGCTGTCTGGGGATTGGCGCTGTGTCTCTTCACCACGAAGGTTGACAGGTTGTCATGGTGCTTCTGTGTGCGAGCAGAGCGTTGCAGGATGGGAGCGGGAATGTGTGTCTTTAATGTTGTTGTTGGTTTTATTTATTTAGTTTTGCACGAAGCGCAGCTGTAGGGGGAGCACAATGATGGGGAAACGCAGACTAATATAACACCTGTTACAACACCGGAAAAATGCCTCGGTAGGCACCGAACTCTGGAAAGAAAAGTCCCAGAACGGTGAGGGGTTATGTGTACCTGTGCATGCTGTCCCACTTAAAACAGTGTGTGTAGCAACTGAGAGTTACATTTGCTAACAATTTAGGAGTGTTTGATTGAAGTATCTCAAAATTAGATATATTATGACGACGCAGGATGTCAAAAATGTTAACGCTTCACAATCTGAGAGAATTGCTGATTGTCCCGCAGACAGTCCTCCACGATCACCTATGATGAGGTAAGCCGAAAAAGGTCACTGCTGGACAATCTCACAGAAATAATGGAAAACTGAGAGGATGGAGAACATGTGGTAAAAATAAAATACATTGTACAGGCCAACAGCCAGGATTCACAAGGTGTGGGCTGATGCTCTTCAAGAGTCACTGCAGAGATGCAACCAGGAAAAGGGCAACAAATGTTGCATTTGTTGTGTTGAGCTAATCCTGAAGCAGAGACGTCAGGAACTGAAGCTTACTCAGGAGAACATCTCAGCTGAGCCACAGGCTTATCGCGTGCATGCCACGACAATTCATGCAGAAGGAGCTCAGAGTGTGTGTTCTGAACCGTACATAGACTTGGGTCCACGGTGCTGATTTGAACAATATTTAAGCTTTTTTCCAACATTTCAAGGCATAACAATTTTCTTGTTGAGCTATTAAAGAGGCTCGTCTAGACACGTTTGCAACAGTAGTGAATATGCTGGAGCTGACTGCACTGTATTGAGTCAGCTCCCTGTTTTTCCACAACGCTCAATCCCTTACAAATGCAATTTATTCCAACCTCCCCAAATGAACAA